>NW_018405801.1:1591607-1757834 GCF_002113885.1 Mizuhopecten yessoensis
GACATTTGTTTTCTAATTTGACAAAATGGCCACCATATACTGGGTTCTGATTGGTCCAAATATAGATGTTGTCTGATTGTCCCCGGAATCGGTACATACGGGTTTTGAGTGATGCCGAACACAATGGTAACAGTTTCGAAAAGCTCACTTACCATGATAACGAAATGGAGGCCTCTGATTGGTCGAAATTAAGAAGTTGTCTGATTCTGTCCAAAATAAGTACATAAGGGATTTTAGCGATGCCAAACACAATGGTAACAGTTTCGAACAACTCAGTTGACATGGTAACGAAATTTGGCTTCTGGTTGGTCGAAATTTAAATATTGTCTGATTCTGCCCAGAATTGGTGCATAGGGGTTTTAAGGGATGCAAAACACAATGGTAACAGTTTCGAACAGCTCAGTTGCCATGGTAACAAATTGGAGTCCTCTTATTGGTCGCAATTTAGCTGTTGTCTGATTTTGCCTAAGTCCAACAGGGGTCGTTGGGGGACTTCTGTAACGGCCATCCGTTACAATGAGTACTAGTTATTCTGTCTTCTTCTTCTTCTTCTTCAGCCATGAACTTGTCCGGAGGTCTTCTCAGAAACTACTGGGCGGATAATCATGAAACTACACACATATACTCATTAGGGGGTCTAGGTGTGCAACAAGCTATTTTTATCTCGAACGGAAGTCCAAGATGGCCGCTATGAATTTTTGAAATTTTTGGGAATTTAAAATTTCTAAAGGTGTTTGCTAAGGTTTGCCACCTATCCTATTTTAAATGTTTTACATATATTTTCCAATGTATTCCAAATTTGGCATGTAGGTGTATGATGGTACCGCAAACACAACTATGACATCCGTTTTCTAATTAAACAAAATGGATGCCATATACTGGTTTCTGATTGGGCGAAGCTCCGTTGTAGTTCGATTTAGGTTAAATTTAGTATGTATGTGTAATATGGTATTGCAAACTCAACTGCGACATTTCTTTTCTAATTTGACAAAATGGCCACCATATACTGGGTTCTGATTGGTCCAAATATAGATGTTGTCTGATTGTCCCCGGAATCGGTACATAAGGGTTTTGAGTGATGCCGAACACAATGGTAACAGTTTCGAAAAGCTCAGTTACCATGATAACGAAATGGAAGCCTCTGATTAGTCGCAATTTAGCTGTTTTCTGATTTTGCTTAAGTTCAACAGGGGTCGTCCAGGACTTGTCCAGAGGTTTTCTCAGAAACTACTTGGCGGATCATTATGAAACTACACACATGTACTCATTAGGGGGTCTAGGTGTGCAACAAGCTATTTTTATCTCGACCGGAAGTCCAATATGGCCACTATGAATTTTTGAAATTTTTGGGAATTTAAAATTTCTAAAGGTGTTCGCTAAGGTTAGCCAATGTCACCTATCCTATTTTACATGTTTTATAGATATTTTCGAATGCATTCCAAGTTTGGCATGTAGGTGTATAGGGGTTGTTGGGGGACTTCTGTAACGGCCATCCGTTACAATTAGTACTAGTTATTCTGTGTTCTTCTTATTCTTCTTCTTCAACCATAAACTTGTCCGGAGGTCTTCTCAGAAACTACTGGGCGGATAATCATGAAACTACACACATATCCTCATTAGGGGGTCTAGGTGTGCAACAAGCTATTTTTATCTCGACCGAAAGTCCAAGATGGCCGCTATGAATTTTTGAAATTTTGGGAATTTAAAATTTCTAAAGGTGTTCGCTAAGGTTAGCCAATGTCACCTATTCTATTTTACATGTTTAACATATAATTTCCAATGCATTCCAAGTTTGGCATGTAGGTGTATGATGGTACCGCAAACACAACTATGACATCCATTTTCTAATTGAACAAAATGGATGCCATATACTGGTTCCTGATTGGTCGAAGCTCCGTTGTAGTTCGATTTAGTTTAAATTTAGTATGTATGTTTAATATGGCATTGCAAACTCAACTGCGACATTTCTTTTCTAATTTGACAAAATGGCCAACATATACTGGGTTCTGATTGGTCCAAATATAGATGTTGTCTGATTGTCCCCGGAATCGGTACATAAGGGTTTTGAGTGATGCCGAACACAATGGTAACAGTTTCGAAAAGCTCAGTTACCATGATAACGAAATGGAGGCCTCTGATTGGTCAAAATTAAGAAGTTGTCTGATTCTATCAAAAATAAGCACATAAGGGTTTTTAGCGATGCCAAACACAATGGTAACAGTTTCAAACAACTCAGTTGCCATGGTAAAGAAATTTGACCCTCTGATTGGTCGAAATTTAAATGTTGTCTGATTCTGCCCAGAACTGTTGCATAGGGGTTTTAAGGGATGCAAAACACAATGGTAACAGTTTCGAACAGCTCAGTTGCCATAGTAACAAAATGGAGTCCTCTTATTGGTCGTAATTTAGCTGTTTTTCTGATTTTGCCTCAGTCCATCAGGGGTCGTTGAGGGACTTCTGTAACGGCCATCCGTTACAATTAGTACTAGTTTATTATTACTATTATTACTCCAAGAGCTCCGGTTTATGAGTTTTTCAAAATATTGTTTATGTTTCATAACGTAGTTTCTACAATGTAGTACAAGAAAAGAAATTTTGTATCAGGCTAATTAGAAGCAAGGGTATTTGCCGACAGTGGCATGAATGACGAATACACAATGACAGTCAAAATATTTCTCATGTAAAAATACTTAATACATGTATGACATTATACAAGAAAAGACTTGTCAAGGTGATGAAAACTCGCGGACCTGCAGAAGGTTAATTAACAGCAAGGATAATCACCGACAGTAGCACGAATTTACATCAAAATATTGCTTCTTCTTTAAATACCTGTACTTTATACAACGTCGTTCAAGAAAAGACATGTCAAAGGTGATGGAAACTTGCAGACATGCAGCAGGTTGATTGGCAGAAAGGGCATTGCAAACAGTAGCATGGATGACGAATAAATACTTACATCTACGATACTCTTTGATACTCGATACTGTCTGAAAATATTTTATCCAACGTCGTACCAGAAAAGACATGTCTGGGTAATGGAATTCCTTGGACATGAAGCAGGTTGATTGGAAGAAGGAGAAGCATCGACAGTAGCATTTGGCAAGGTATGAGGAAGATGGAGGTAATTGCAGACAGTTTCATGAATGGCGAATACACATTGATATTTACAATATTCCTGTTGCTATAGATACTTTAAACACAGTCGTATATGACCAACATCAGTTACAGGAAACTACCCTAACATTCTTGTTTTAGAGCTATTGATGGCCACAGAGAAGTACTTCATACTTGATAAATTCGTGTCAAATGGGTATGACAAAGGTACACATTACCTTGTGGACGACGCCATTTATCATGAACTGGTATTAATTGGCAAGTAATGACATTCTAACTGTTAATTCTGAAGATGATTTAACCATATTAAACTAGATATGGTGTTGATGTATAACTCTCAAATGTCACGGAACAGAACCCTGTTGATACATGGTGTGATAGCACCAGACGTAATCCTGTATACTGAGTGTGACTGATTGCTATCCGTATTGTGAGGTTCATCAGCCAGTGAAATGAGCCTCATGTACCAAACAATGCCATGTCAATCGAAGCCATACATATCTTTAATAACGCACGTATCCTCTCTCATTAGACCCCGTACACGGTCTTCCTCGACTAAATATGTGTAACCCCTATGGCCAAACAGTCCACGCATATAGACATACGTAATGAAGACATATCACATGCTTTACTTACACCAAATAATGATGCCCTAGCAGTTGTTACAAAATGTGTTCCGGGGTGTTCTCTTACAAGTTCATGTAAAGTGTAACGCTTAAAAGACGCAATTTGCGAGAGGTGATACTGGGTGGTTGGATGGCGCACCAGCTTTTCATCATGGCGGCCGGGTTACGATTTCCCGATCGGACGTGAAAAAGTATGGGGTCAGTTGCTACATATAATGAAGTGAAACGCATTGAGAAGTTTACATAATCAGAGTGTATGTTTTCTGTTGTGTATACTCAACACAATGACAGTACTAAGATGTCGACACATACACAGTTAAATGTGTTTAAATGTATACATATGCAGGGAAGACTTAATTAGATTTACACACATATATCATACATAATCTGATGTATACACATACAGCATGATTGTATTAACATGTATACACATATAAAGTGAATATATTCAGAAATATACACAGAGAGTGTTTAGACAAATGCACATCAGGATTAAATGTGAAATGATGCATACGAATAGCATAAGCATATTCCGATGTTAACACATATATAGTGAACGTGGTAAGATGTTAACACATACATAGTGAACGTGGTAAGATGTTAAAACATACATAGTGAACGTGGTAAGATGTTAACGCATACATAGTGAACGTGGTAAGATGTTAACATATACATTGTGAACGTGGTAAAATGTTAACACATATATAGTGAACGTGGTAAGATGTATACACGTACAGAGTGAACGGGGTAAGATGTTAACACATACATAGTGAACGTTGTAAAATGTATACACGTACAGAGTGAACGTGGTAAGATGTTAACACATTCATAGTGAACGTAGTAAAATGTATACACGTACAGAGTGAACGTGGTAAAATGTATACACGTACAGAGTGAACGTGGTAAGATGTATACACGTACAGAGTGAACTTGGTAAGATGTATACACGTACAGAGTGCACGTGGTAAAATGCATACACATAAAGAGTGAACATAATACGCTGTATACACGTACAGAGCGAATGTGATAAGATGTATACACATACAGAGCGAACGTAGTAAGATATTTACACAAACAGAGTGAACGTGGTAAAATGTATACGCATACAGAGTGAACGTGATAAGATGTATACACATACAGAGGGAACGTGATAAAAAGTATACACAATGTACAGAGTGAACCTGTTACAGTAAGATATTTACACATACATTGTACATAGTGAACGTGGCAAAATGTATACACATAAAGAGTGAACATGGTAAAACGATACACATACAGAGTGAACGTGATAAGATGTGAGGACGGTGTATTCATTGAAAATGCTAATACACTGAAAACGTGAAATGAGGACGGTGTATTCATTGAAAATGTTAATACACTGAAAAAGTGAAATGAGGACGATGTATTGATTTAAAATGATAATACACTGAAAAAGTGAAATAATGATGACGGCGTATTCATTGAAAATGATAACACACTGAAAAGGTGAAATAAGGACGGTGTATTCATCGAAAATGATAATACACTGAAAAAGTGAAACGAGGACAAAGTATTTATTGAAAATGCTTATACCACTGAAAAATTGAAATGATGACGGTGAATTCATTGAAAATGATAATGCACTGAAAAAGTGAAATAATGATGACGGTGTATTCATTAAAAATCATAATACACTGAAAAAGTGAAATAAGGACGGTGTATTCATTGAAAATCATAATACACTGAAAAAGTGAAACAGTGACAGTGTATTCATTGAAAATGATAATACATTGAAAAAGTGAAATGAGGACGGTGTATTCATTGAAAATTATAATACACTGAAAAAGTGAAATGATAACGGTGTAGTCATTAAAAGTAATAATACACTTACAAGACGGCATTGGGGTGTTGTTAGCGTTAAGAATGTAATACACCGACAGCAGGGCGCGAACACGGTATCTACATTGCCAATTGCAAAAAAAAAGTTGGTAGCATTTGTATCAACCTGCTCACTACTCTCGGAATAGTTATATAGTGAAGGTATCAGCTACCACGTTTGTAGGACGCCAAAATGGCGACTACATAATACAAATATTCATAGACGCTGTGAGATAAATCCAGCTAAAATTAAGTTCACGAGCCTATCAACGCTCACAGTATGTCGGTATAAGCCTAGTCCACACGCCGCCGTATATCTTAATTCTAATATATTTGTATATACATTGTATCACTAGTGGAACGAAGCTAGATACTACATGTTGTACACACAGGGTTCGCTGGTAGTGGTAAATCTGAATAATGCTTTAACGTAGTATATACACTCGAGTGTAAGTTTTTTTTAAATTAACTTCAGAGACATGATACCACCGTTATTCAGAATCCATTACACGAGCTAGTCAATAATGAAAGGTCGGGTTTATTAATAGCTGAAATTCCATTGGGAACATGGGTATGGCGCCTCCGGCAATTACCTAAAGATGCTCTGGTATTTATTGAACAATTTCGCATCAAAGTGTTTCGTTTCAAAGTATATCGTAAAAGCTCCAAGCTACAAAACTGTTTATCTACCAATACGTATTTATGACATGTATCGGTACACTATGATATTGCGTGTACCTTATCATCATTTAATTATTTCATAAAATCTGTAATTACATTTGAAATTTAATTCAAAAAGGGTACATCAAAAAGCTATAACTGAATTCACGATTATATTATTGATATCTCTTTTGAATAGATAATACGATTGAATTTAATATGAAGAGCTATTGATCTATATATTGTTTATTTTTCAAAAATAATTTCATGTCGAGCGTGCATAACTTCCGCCAAGAACTCTACGATGAGTGCTTTCAATGCATTCTGTACAGTATATAACTCTAACGATTTAACATGATATGTCAAATACTCAGTTTTGCAAGCAACCCAAAGAACGTTTGACAGAAACATTACATGCATGCAACATACATGTAACACGGTATCAATACAAAAGTTCATTTATAATTAAGTATTAAGGGTTCATCATTTGTAAAATTGTTTGAAAACATTATCTTCTTTTCCTCTGGTACAAATTGCACACATCAAGTAGAAATGGCTACCATATAAGGAAAATCGAATCGAATTGTTTTACAAAAAATACTTCAAATACTTTGAAAACGGTTCTTTGAAAAAACCCGTAACGAGTTCTCCACTAGCATATTTTCTCTTTCTCATTAAAATCAATATTTTTAAATCCATGTGTAATTGTAATTCTGTAATTGGTATCCCATATATTATATATTAATTTCGAAAATGTTTAAATATGGCATACAAAACAAAAGCGGGTGCATGGAGAATGGGTAATTAACATGTAAAGTAAAGAAAAACCGAAACAATAACGTTGAAAACTACATAGTGATATTGGACACTTAGTGAACCCATATCTAGGTTCACAACAAACAATACATAACATATACATAGAGGTTAACACTCGACAATTTCGATTCCCTACCCCGTATAAACTCGTGACCTCCATATCAGACTGAGGGGCCGGATACCTGAAGGCTTATATTGGTCGAGGGAAGATACAGGGTAGAATATGGAAATAATCAATTTTTTTTGATAATATATTACATACTGTGAATACTACAGTACAACAGAAACTGTATGAGAAACAACACAAATCAGGTGTAATTGACATGTACATTTAAATGTGTTGAACAGGAAGTTAAACGGATTCGCAGGTTTGACGCGTGCGTTGATGACACTTGCGGGTGGATATTGGTGGGTCCCGGATATAGCCTATACACAGATGGCATTAGGGCACATACAAAACAAACCACATCACGAACAAGTATATAATAAACATTGGTTTTACGCTGAAAGAAAAGATGAAAATTCTAAGGTGGATTTTCTGTTCATTAAATTGGGACGTGTAAAACATGTTTTGTAGGGGTTGATAACTATGTTTATGTTGTATTTGTCTTTTGAACGTGCTTGACTTGTAAGTTCACTAGATAGTCAGCTATAGAATGATATTAAGCAAGTGCATCCTGTATATATACACAGCTGTTGCTATGCTGTTAATTCACATCCAATTGATAACCTAACGAAATACAAGGTACATCTGTACAAAACACAGACCATAGCCAGACCTGTCTGTTTCAATGGATGGCGAGTTATCGACTGGTGTAAGGTAGACAGATATGGAACGTATGTATCCCTATTTACATTTGAATAGCGGTAAAAGTTTAACTTCCACTTTTTGTTCACGGTCACAGCGACACAAAGAAAATCGATAAGTTTAACAAGTATACACTTAAGTTCATACTTTTGATAAAGTATGCCAAATTATCATACTTAGAAAAAGTCATGTCATATCAACTCAGATCACTACGCGTTGTTTAAAGGCGCCGTATTTACAATGGTACGGAGTTGGGGAAATACAGAGCTGGTTTGTCACTACTTATCCTGATGATAATATAGCAACAGCACCTATGTAAGTTATGCTTATGACCCTGTTTCTTTTATACTTTCAGTCAATCGCTTAGCTCAACTTTGGACCATGACACCGTGTTTCATTTGACAGATGTTTTCTCCGATCAAATGGTTAGAATTGCTAACCTGTATAGTCTGCTGACTTTCAGGAAAATGAAAGTTAATTGTGGAATAAAACGTAGTGTTCCCCAAGAGAATAATTCCCCGTAAAACATGTAGATAGCAGATGACTGTTCAGGGCTGAAGAATGGGCTGATGTGTCAGACGGATTTTGCTCGAGACCTACGTATCGTTAAGCTAACCAGGCTTTTACCAGATGGGTCACTTGTAATTTTCCCCATGGTTATTTGTAATAAGTGTTTTGATTGGTCAAATAAGCAAAAGTGATATTTTTCACTAGCGAAAAATATCACATTCATAGAATGAATAATTTTCAATATTTCACTGGTAAAAATGTAATACATTTAAAATCAAGATCATAACTTTTTCAGGGAGACAATAGCTTTCTAGTCTCCCTATGCCAGGCGACATTGATATTCTGATCACTCATAGAGTTTATTCAACAGACAGATTTTATTTTGTTTTGATATACATACTTCTTTTTCACTGTGTAATGTTTAAGTTTTGAAACAAGTAGCTTCCATATTCGATTTGTTTTTCGGTAAAATTTTAGGAAATACATTTGCTATAGACATAATCTTCATTGTGTACACGTAGCACTGACATTATTGACGATATTTTGCCGTTTGCCATGATTTATTATAAATTGGATGTTTACGATATTTGCGTTGTTGTGTTTATTGGGTTATTCTGGAATCTCTCCTATTTACTCACGGCGTTATTTTGTAAAGACAGTTTAATTTAAATTCGATGGACTTCATGCTAGGAAATTTGCTTTAGATGTGCATTACAGAGAAAAAAGTCTGCAGTTTTTGTAATAGGTTAGGCGCGATCAGGGATAATGGATTTTGGAATTCTGACGAAGAGAGGTAAATGATGCTTTGTTATCACAAGAAAGATATCAACACTGTTGCAAATGAGTTGATGGGAGACATTTTCTGCCATTCCATTCGACGATTAATGCTGGGCTCGTGCATATTAAAACTTTTTGTTTATTAAGAAAACGTGGTTCTAGCTGTATAGGTGTCTAAACTGAGTAAACACATACATTAATTTAATGTAAACGTAAGCAATTTAATATTTAATTTATACTCTCATTTGCTGCAAAAGCTCTTAATGACTTTTATTGTTGGGTTGGTATACAGTTAACTATACTGTTATGTTAAAATAGTTTTCCTACCAGTGCTACGACAAAAGACGGATTCTTTTCTATACATACATACAAATAATTATACACTATTTGCTTTGCATCCTCAGTGAATGAAAAAAAAATTGAAGTCAGATTTATAGCACTGTGAACGAAAATGGTACCATGTGTTTGACTATGCCGCCACTCCAAAAAAGTTATCAAGAACGCGTGTTTCATTGTGTTGAAAACAAAAATGAAACTGTTATTAAATGCGAACCGGAAATTGGTAAACTAGGTCAAAATAAAAACAAAGGAAGAGCTACCAAGGAGATCATGCAAAGGGAAAATGAGGCCAGGTGTCTGTGGCTTGAATGGTAAGTTAACTTCAGAGGTCAAAAGGTATGTCAAGTCATCCTAGAGAGATGGGGTAGTTTCGTTAAGAAAGATTGTATACTATTGAGCATGAATAGCGCATATCCTAATGAGATGATAATGGCGAACTGCCATGCAAATCAATGTCAAATCCAACTAATGACAAGACCTCATAGAGGCATGAGGTAGTTATGTTGTGACAAATACAATTCAACAACAAGTAACAGCAGTGTACACTATTGAGCATAAATATATTGTTTCCTATTGAGACCTTGATGGCGACCATTAACACTGTCCACAGTCCCTATCAAGCTGCAGCTTTGAATACCATGTGTTGTAAGTTCTATAGTGAATTAACAATCGACAATGCGCAAGCAAGATAAATGACAATATGTTTGTTCGGTGAATTTTATTTTCTGTAGACTGTTGGTATACCCTTTGGGACAATGTCTGCCCTTTTCGTTGTAGACTTTAGTTTTGTTTTCAGATTAGGCTAAATTTCAGGAATAATCTTCCGGTATAGGTAACACAGACCTAGCCGAATCGCCCATTTTTCATATATAAAACATAAACAGAAGTTTAATCGACCATATCTATCTTACACGTATTCACTTGAAAACAAAGACAATACGCTTATCTACATCAGCTGGCAATCTTGATCTCTTCATAAATCATGAAAAGGGACGGCTTTTAACTGAGCTGTAAAAGGAGGGCGACTATTTCGATTAACGTATCTTGAACATTTTATTTCTTTATGGTAATATATTTGTTTCCCCTCCCAAAGTCGCAGTTGTTTCGATGTTAACCTTTTTGCATATTACAATATAACGATTTCCTTGGTATATGTCAAATACTTACATACATACAACAAAGGGTTAAGAGATGCTAACTGAGAAAGACCGTTGGTAAGTTTAATGGTCGCCATCATATTCCCATTTGGAAATAATCTGTATTCTCATGCTGATCGATTATTTTGTTTATTGCAATTAGTGTGTCATGTGATTAAGATGTCAATTACAATTTTTTCTCTCTGAACATGCTTGACACTCAACCTGGATTTACATGTCGGTGAACATTTTTATCATTCTTGAACATCTCTTGATTTGTTTATGTTTTGTTGTGTTTTTAATGGTCTCCCTGTGCTGGCCTTCCTCTGGACCCTTGCTCTTTTTATTCAAGTTTTCCCCTTTATTATTCCCCCTTTGAATTAATCGCTCCATTGACCAAGAATATTGAAATATTATTCTGTCAAAGTCGTTAATTGATGGCGCCTAAACAAAACACACTATAATTAAGTAAGCATCTTCAGTTAATTGACCACTTCCTACGTTTATAGATTATACATTCCTGTATCAAATCCATAATACAACAATTAAAGATACATTAAAACAAGATAAGTGCGCTTTGTGAAATTGTATGTTAAGATCACCGAGACGAAAGATGTCAATGGAAATTGAATCGATATATTATATTATGAAACATTTTTGTTTGGCTACACCATAAACAAAATATATTTCTGCTTCATTTCATTTCATGAAATCATCGGAATATAAAACCGCAATCAAACATATTGAAAAGCGAAAGATTTTATGTTCACCTTGTCTATATTTAGCTCAATGTTATCTGAGGGAGGATGGGGGAGGGGGTAATAATTCACTGTTACTGCCGAAACATAAACATGACTAATTGACAATAAACTTAAATGCTAATCGACTGATGAGGTGTAGTATTTCTGAGACACAGGGTATCAGTTTTTGATAAGGCGATCATGCTCTATCTGTTTTTCCTTATTCAAACTAGAAAATGTTAGCCACAGATGAAGCAAGCACTTGCCTGCCTTGCCACGGTCAAGCATACATGTATAATATATAGACAATGATTTAAGAGGAATGCAAAAGTTATCGACGCTGTGCTTATGTACCTATCACGTGTTTGTATTTGTAGAATCCTCATAACTGAAGAAAAAACCTGTTGTTATATAGGAAACGGATAAGTATTTACAATACTTAATCCAGCTGTGAACACTTAATCGATTCAAAACGGATTACCGTTTCAAAATGAAGCTATATCTCACTTTATAATTAGATAGTTTGTTACATAAAATAACGCTGGTACATTAACTCTATTTCCTTGCTTAATTACCTCAAAATGTCGACAGCACATTCAATAGAAATTTTATTTCAAACGAAAGCCTTACACAACTAAAGCAATTCCTCTTTATTATCAAATACACCAATGCACGCAATAAATGGAATGAAACTAAGATTCGCGGTAACACAATTTTTAACTTTATTGGAGTTTTAAGGTTCCTGCAAATAATTGTGGTAGAAAAGGCTATCTGAATCGAATAATATGTTCGCGGTTTTAATTCTGCCTCTATTTTATACACGAATTGCATATAATCAGTGGGAAGTCGTAAACATGACTTTATTGAACTCAATACCATGTGGATTTGTAAAGAGATGAATATGTCATCCTCACGTTTAATATAAGTAAAGTTTAACACTGAATGCTGCAAAATATATTTGGGTGTGAAGAGTAAGGATTTCCCCGCTTGCGATGATTTCATTCTGGTGTTTTTATATTACATTTAAAAACTTTTTGGTCAGACTAACCATGTTATGGTATGATGTGGGCGGAATGTATGACAATTGAGTAAGGTATCTTTACGGTTTTCAAATTTATTTAGTTTGAAATGCTACAATATTATTGCAGTGTATTTAATGGAAAGACACACCAAAGAAGACAGTGGTTTTAGTGCCTGTGGCAAGCCACACAGTTTCACTAAAATGCAACATGGGAATTAAGACCACTTCTATTGAAATTCACGCAAGACAAGGCTCAGTTGGTCAATTGCTATAGCCCTTTATCCGTCGTGATTTTCGTTGTGTTTCGTCCGTCTTTAACCAATTAGCATATCCTATCTATTCTTCAAAACCATCAAACATATCTCATGTGTTTTGCAGGCATGTTTCGTTTCCAGAGGTCAACCAAATTATGATTCAAATAGACCTATCCCTCTGGAGCAAAATGGTGCCAAAATGCCAACACTTTCAACGATTGCTCTTCTTTAGACAAAAATTGACAGAATCAAATACATATCATGGATAGAAAGGTTTTGAAATTTCAACTAACATAACAAATTGACGTTAAACGATAATTCTAGAAGATCCAGTGCATTGTAATTGTCTGAGACATAGGGTAAAATATCGATAAAGGCAATGCTGCTTTATCTGTTTCCCCTCATTCCAAGTAGAACTTGTACGCCATAGATGAAGAAATCTCTTGTCTGCCACGCAACGGTCAAATACTGTATAGCGGTAATATTTCGCGGCTGTTTTAATTTCGCTATATTCGCGCTTTGACTTATATTCGCGAATATTAAACACTAGCGAAATTATCGTAAATGATAACCACTTTTACGGACCTTATTACAACATGTTGAAAATAGTTATAACCAAACCCTGTGAAGCAAGCTTAACTGAACTCCAATCATATTTTAACCGGACAACTGGGCAGTCCATGTAAAAACAACACTTACATGTAAATGGCCACAACATATTAATGTGTACACAGTAGGTGATCAATTGATTACAGTTTACGCCTTCAAAGGTAAATACTCATTTAATTTTCTTTCGAGCCAAGTCACTGGCAGATGACGACGCTCGGGATCAGTGTTTTCAAACGGTTTATTTATATTTCGAGCTTTAACTTAAATGATGTACTAAATACGAAACCGCAAAATAATGACCACGCGAATTTAAGGCGCTATACAGTATATAGTATCTTGTTTTTAGAATAATAAAAACGTTATAGACGCAGTACCTATAACGTGTTAATGCAATATGAATGTATTTTGAGAATCATCATAAGCGAAGAAGATCCCCCTTTTTGATATAAGAAATGAATAAATATTTAGAATACTACACGCTGCTATTTAACTTACAGACTGCACCGATTCAAAACTGACGACTATTTCAAATGGATACTTTATCTCACTTTTTAATTAAATAATTTGTTATATAAAAGAACGCTGGTACATTAACTCTATTTCCTTGCTTAATTACCTCAAAATGTCGACAGTACATTCAATAGAAATTCTATTTCAAACTTTATTGAGGTTTTAAGGTAACAGTAAATAATTGTGGTAAAAAATGCTATCTGAATCGATTAATATGCTCGCGGTGTTAATTTTGATTCTATTTTATACTCGAATGGCATATTATCAGCGGGAAGTCGTTAACATGACTATATTGAACTCGATTATATGAAGATTTGTAAATATATGACTACGCCATCATCACGTTTAATATAAGCAAAGGTTGATGATGAGTACTGAATGCTGTAAAATATATTTGGGTGTGAAGAGTAAGGATTTTCCCGCTTGCAATGAACTCATTCTGATGTCTTTATATTACATTTTAAAACTTTTCGGTCAAACTAACCGTGTAATGGTATTTTGTTGGCGGAAGTATAAAAAAAGTGTATGATGAATATAAAGTTGTCAAATTTATTTAATCTGAAATGTTGTCATTGCAGTCCATTTAAATGGAACGACACACCAAAGAAGGCAATGGTCTTAGTGCCAGTAACAAGCCACATAGTTTCACTAAAATGCAACACGGGATTTAAGACTTCTTCATTATTTGAGTTCACGCGAGACAAAGTCTCAGATCTTGTATTCCTATAACCCTTTATCCGTCGTGTTGCAGCGTCCATCTTGTGTCATCTATTGTGCGGTGTGTTTCGTCCGTTCTTAAACAATAAACATATATTATCTATTCTTCAAAACCACCAAACCGTTGGCAACATTTATTTTGCATGAAGGTTCTGTTTCCAGAGGTCAACCAAATTATGAATTAAATGGATCTGGACCTCTGCGGCCAAATTGTATCAAAATGCCGAATGTCAACGATTTTTTTCTTTAGACCTAATTTGACAGAATTAAATACTCATTACATGTATGGATAGAAAGGTCTTAAAGAGCTTCATCAAAAGTTTGTGAATTTCATTACACCTGAGTCACTTATCCCCCTTAAAAGGGATAATCTATCCAATATTACTTTTTTTAATATTGTTTTTTTATTGTTTTACTATTTAATAGCAGTTAAATTATAAAAAAAAACAACCTTCCCTGTGTGGTCCCGAATTCGCCCCACACCGGGAATTCTTTTTCATCAATAATAGAATAAAAAGTAATTCTAAATCCTAAACAAATAGTTTTCTTTATCTTAAGACCATCATTATGCATTTCTATTGCTGTGCTATAGCTATAGAGGGTATGCATATAGCGGACGTCGCTTTAGCGAACTAATATGTGACGTCATAGTTTATGACGTCATAATATCTACTTCAAATACACAGTCTGAAGAATCTTTTTGAAGCAATGAAAGTACTAAAGACTCGATGTTGAGATTTGTTCTTAAGATATATATATATATGTATGTGTGTGTGTACAACGAGAGTCTAAAGAATTAAATGTTAACTGATATATTAAAACCTGGTTTAAATTGTTCTAACAGCACAGATCGTTGCATAAATAAATAAAGAAAATATATGTCAACAAGTATGTACAGTTGTGGGATCGCACAACGTTACACGATGTGCGGTGTGCGCACGATGTGTGCACGGTGTGTGAACGGTGTGTGCACGATGGGCGAACGATAAAAAGTTGGACGATCATTGCTTGCGCACATCTGAGCGCACGATGGACGGACGCTGTGCGATAACAATCGTGGTTGGTGTAAATTGAGGAATGCCTTAACAATTTATACGGTTTTGTGTTTAAACATATAAACTTGATGTTTACGTATGTTTCTATATTCTAGCAACAATATAATTATCTTTCTGTCTATATATTCTTATATTTAGAAATTGTGTTTTTTTTTTAAACAAACTTAATCGTCACATGTAAAATTACAACACAATCCCATATACAGGTAAACATAACCACTTTGTACATGTACCTGGACCGTAGTTTTCTCCCCGCCTGGGGCACTTACGTAACTCGTCGGGTAAGGCCGGGGGTGTGAAAATCCAGGTGAAGGGGAGCCATAGGCAAACGAATGCAAATAACAAATACTATTCATTACGGTCAAACGGTATCGCATATCAGCTCTGTGTGTCAGGCACTGGTCAGGTAAAACTCCGGACACTCATAAAATTGTTATTTACCTGTTCTGTTACCTTGGAGCCAAACCCATTCTTGACAGCCTTACGGTCGCTGTAATACTGTGTAACACGCATTGTGAAATTGTGTAATCTTGATTATTGTGATGAGAAATTACAGATATATACACAGTGTACATTATCGTATACAAGCTTTCCGTATTTTTGTCATTCCGTAATTTTGATCTTCAAATGATACTAAATCGCACAGTTGTGCGGAGAGAATCGCACAACGGGGCGAACGATTGCTAAATCGCACAGTTGTGCGCACCATGTGTGGACGATGTGCGGACGGTGTGTGAACGATGTATGCACGGTGTGCGCACGCTATTTTTGGTGCGTTGTGCGGTCCCACAACTGTAACTATACTCATGTCTGTAACTATATACATGTATCTTTTTTTGTTACACAATCTGTTTGTTCCTCAAATGTTGACATAACATGCATTGTAAATTTTGATTTGTATTGTGACGTCATAATGTATCATTACGTAACATAATTAAACAGTTGATTAAAAGAGATGAAAGCGCTTTGGGGGTACTAAGAAACTCTTTGTATATTTTTATATATATATATGTGGATGATATATATTTGCCTCTCCCCTACATAATTTTGTATGTGAATCCAACTAAAGTTATAACGCCATAATTGAAATAGATAAACTATTTTTTCCATGTCACCCCACAACAACAAATAACAATTGTGTAAGTGGTATGTGTACTAAGGTGAATGTTAAAGCTTATATGCCTCTTGTTCATTCGAGGCAAGTCTGCGTATTGGTTTAACCCTTGGATACCTATTGCATATATATTAAACGCATTTGATGATTTTCCTTATAAATCTTTAACTTCCAAACGTGTGTGTTGCGTGTTTTGACTTGAGTGGCATCTCCTGTGAGTCCTGATCCACGCTTTGGTCAGGTCTTGCGACAATATTGGTCACAATCCAATATTCGATTCATCAGTCTGTGATGTGTCAAGATGAAATCCAGACAATACATCAATCAAACTCGTTCGTTCGTAATGAAAGGGGGAAAAGAAGTAACGAGACCGGAGAGTGTGTGTAAGAAAAACATTAATTTCAACTACGTCAAAGATTTTGTCACGGTGTTCAAACCTTTATATTTCATGTTATAAATATATAGCAAAATGATCAAAATATTGATTTTCAAGCAAATCACACAAAATACCATAAACAAAAATATGTACATAGATGTACTTATGTTGTTAGAAGGTAAAATTTTCAATTGACATTGTCTTAGTCCTCAGTTCAAAATCTGAGGTTTTTGTTTACTTTGTTTTTGTTTATAAATAAATTACTTATTTTTTTTGTTTTTTTTGTTTTTTCTCTCATATCAAAATTGTGAAGTATAAAATTCTGACAAATACGTCGCAATTTGTGATTTAGATGGACTTTTTTATATAAGGGACTTCAACATCTATTTGATAATAGTGACACCGGTAAGATTACATTTTGACTTCAATTGATTTTAATCTAAAGGCAGGCTAATATTTTAAACTAAACTGTATTAGGTATAAATATATTCATAAGAAAGTGAAATTGAAATTAACAAAAATCAAGAAAAATTAGAAAAATTGAAAACAAAAATCTTAAACATAAATCATAAATATAAATAATAAAAATAAAAGCATTTTTATTATTGATTCCTTTGCTTGCTCAGAACAAAGAAGTCGAGCGAACTATTTGGTATTTGTTTACCGATGGACCAAGATAACCCGTTAAATATTGATACTACTTTGTCGTAAATGCGATCAGTCCTTGAGAAAATGCACCAATTACCGAACGATTTCATGTATGTGATCTCATATGTTCATGACTTTTGCACACTGGTTGATTTTAACAGCAGTTTTTGGTCTTCCTCAACGATCATTTAATCTGAATTTCGACTTCACTGAACAATATAAGAATGATATTACTATCTGTTGATATTGAATACGTATATTACACGATTCTATAATGGACTTTCGGTTGTAATCGTGTAATTGACATTGAGGTATCTATGCCACATCATTAGTGTCTCATATCTTTTACTGCTACACCGTATACGTCATGTCTTAGATTCCTTATATCACGTTTCACAGGGCAATTAACTTACACTGCACCAATGGGAGGCCATAACTGCCATTTTGAGTGGCCGTACGTTTACATCCAGTCATTCAATCGTCTCGGTAACAACGCACACGTGTGTCATCGACCTCTCTTAAAAAATGTTTTATCAAACCGTTACGTCTATGTATTTCAAGCTGATTCGAAATTGTATACGAAGCTAGCAATTTCATCAACATATAGCATTATTTAAATGAACTGCCAGGTTATTCAATAAAGAAGGTTCGTAGATAGCGATATTATGAAATTACATTTCGACAATACTGTCGCCATTTGCAGCTGGTTCTAATACAGGCTGTGCACATGAAACATCTATTTTTGGGCTGTATCATCAGGTACAATCACACATACGACAGGTATCTCATTAGAGACATACATGCTATAATTACAAAATCCTTGCTAGTGCGAGGTAAGTTTGATTATGAACGTTGTCGTATTACCTAACAGGGTAATTGGTATGTTGATATCCGTTTTGTGATATTCAGAGTTATTTTGCAATGTAATTCACAACATTTAAACGTCCTTGTAAATAAATAGTTTTTTTAATGAGATCTTAGAGTGACTCCTTAATGCAAATCACAGATATTTTATTTATGACCTCTACACGAATTGAGGAACCTCTATTATATCATATGCTTAGGTATAGACGATTAAGGATTAACTCAAATGAAAAGGCTAGTTATGAAATACTCTATTGATGACATTTGTTACCAGGACGCCTCACCTATTACATTACCAATTATTGTTATTGTTTACAGTTTAATCAATTGCGAAAATGATGAGACATGATTCTGTGAAAAGAATTCTTGTAAGTAATATTTCTCGTTGAATATTTGTTCAGCATGCATAAAAAAATCCTGAAATTTTGAAACAAGATTTTTCATTGAAACATAGCCAGAGTTTTGTAGATTATAACTTATCTTGTGGTGGCTAGTTGATCTAAATATCCATTAGCTAGCAACGATGTATAATGTTCCTGTTTTGATATTATTTCCCAAAGGAACATTTGGTGATATTCTATGTTCATTTTGAAACAATAATTTGTATTTTGACTGCGAGTATTGTTAAATTTTATTATAGGAAAACTTAAATAGTATTTAATATTTGAATTAATTGCATGCTTATCGACAAATACATCAGTGTCATGAAGCTGATTTAATGGTTATACGGGTGGCTAACTTGATAGTTTCCTTCTTCTATTTAAAATAAGCCATATAACTGGAAGCGTTGCGATTGATGTGCCAGGTGATTGTATAGGTACACAAAGTTACAGGATGCATTATGAAACGGGAAACACACTATGGCAAGTTTAGTCAATGGCAATATTAAAACATAAACCAAAAAGGGGGAGGGAACTTACACAAAATCACCAGCAGACGACTCTAGGTCTCCGGATCGGTAAGTTTCTTCCGCATGAAATACGGCATCGTATCTGCATCACATATTCTTTCAAGTCCAGGAAAGCATGACATTCACAAACTATGTAATACACAATAATAAAGAACTCCAGCCAACGCATTTCAACTTTAAGGGAGAGTTTTGTATCATTTAGATCAAACATTACATTCTGAAACAAATGCTGGCAATGAAGTTAACATACTTCAAATGATGATTGTTAGGAAATTCATTTAACGTATAAGTATAAATCATAAACATAATAGCATTATGATTATTGATTCCTTTGCTTGCCCAGAACAAAGAAATCGAGCGAACTATTTTGTATGTGTTAACCGATGGACCAAGATAACCCGTTAAATACTGATACTGCTTTGTCGTAAAAGCGATCAGTCCTTGAGAAAATACATCAATTACCCAACGATTTCATGTATGTGATCTCATATGTTCATGACTTTTGCGCACTGGTTGATTTTAACAGCAATTTTGGTCCTCTTCAACGATCATTTAATCTGAATTTCGACTTCGCTGAAACACAAGTTTCTTTTCAATTTTATTTTAGTTGATGTCATGTGTGTGCTGTGTATTTCTCTTATAAAAATTATAACAGATTCATAAAAACATTTACCCTTCAGAAGATTTTTTTTTAAACCGTGTTTAGTACGTCACACATTCGTTGTTATGGCTACACATGACTTACATATTGATGTATATGCCTTTGACATCGTTAGAATGGACGGAATAGATCCCAGTAGATCAATTATAGTCAGGTAAATGTACACACAGAAAAATACACCAGCATATCTCATGTATTATGTTTTAATATGAAAACAATCAATATGTTGAGACTCGATAAGTATACCGGATGTCAAGATAAGGTATTTTAGTAATTTAGTTAGGAATATCTTAAATAATACCAATGTATACAAAATATACAAGATATATATATCGTCTTATCTAGGTAGAATAAGCCACTCTAAAGCGCTTTTCAGAAAGTGCAAAGATATACAATTTTATATATCAATACAATGAGCATTTACATTATAATGAATACAATTTGGGAGGAATTCGCTGGGGCTGCCTTATCAGGCGATAACTACTAGCCCTATGCCACCTGTCTAATATTTCCCTATGTGTGTATGCCGGCGTGTGTGCCGGCGATGTAGTGTGTTCTGCTTGTAGTGGGACTTTGCTTCCAACGGTATGATTTATAGTACCACCTCACTTGAATGCTACTGCGCAACATCCATCCCAGACAGTTTTATACTCCACCTGGGTTGTCGGAGATGTGTTGGCAGGAGAAAAACACTTTCTCTGACTGCGTGGAAAGCCGGAGTGTTAACCCCTCTATCAATCCGCCAATCATTCAATAAATTGTATTTTTGTCCCAGTTTTAATGAATGCTTTAAATACAATACGTTTTACTTTATACATGCATTTGATAACATCTTTCTTTTTATAGCTGTCAATGTTAAAAAAATGTTGTACGTAAAAACACTTTATTTCCTGATTTCTTCGTTTTATAACTGTATATGTGTAAATCTATTACGTGAAAACAGTATATATAATAAATTTGGTTTAATATTGCTGTAAATGTGGTAAAATGATTTCCACAAATGTTAAATGCAGACATACAAATTAACGAGCCATAACAAAACACGGTTCTTCTACGATTTTCGTTTAAATACCCAATATATGCCACAGCACTTTTTACTTAGCCATTCACAAATAAGTGCATGAAATGTGACATCATATGTGATCAGCTAAGCAAGTCTTAAATTGTTTCATGATCCCGGGGTCAAAATGATAATTCACAAATCACAATTTAGGAGTTAAGAAAATTCAACAAATCTTATATAAATGTTGATGCAAAGTTTATTAGAGTGTCCTCGAGGATAATGTATGATACTTTCACGTTTCTGTGTGCATAAGCAAACAAAACTGTTAACACAACGACATCACCTCGGCGTGAAAACCGTCCGCCATGGATGAAACAAAAACTCGACATTTTCCATTTTCTATTTTTCTCTATCAAGAATGTTTATTTCACAAGACAAAGCTGGGAACGGTTTATGAATACCATCATGACCTAGTTAGCCATGATATGTTGCTTTTAGTGTTCAGCGGGAAGTCATAAATGTTCCCAAATCTCAGCGAAAGAGTTAGATGCGTCGTGACAATGGTGGACGCATGCAAGAAACCTTTCAATACGTTAAATTACATTCTTGTTCAATAAAGATTCAATTTTTTTTTCTTTCAAGTCACGGAGCGCTTTCCGGAAGAGAAGCTTTATTGAAAATTCAACTTCAAGCATAGTGACTCAAACTTACATAGATACAATGAGGAGATGAACACTCTTTTGTTGACAATTTCTGTTTTGTGTAAAATACATTTTTATGAAGACAGATATATTTGTAAGCTGCTACATATGCCATTTTTGAACCCTGCTCCGTAATTTGTAGTAATGCTATCGCAAACCCATATGTTTCGATTTTTTCTTACTTTATATTAAAGCATTATTACCGCCTATCCAAGTGTTATCATACCATACACTATTAATTTTTGTTTGCCTTCTATAGCATGTTTATCGTGTTTTTTTAGATATTGTCACTCAGTTGTAATATACCATCTGTTCCATCCACAGTAATATGCTCATTAATAAGAGATAACCAATGTATACTAAAGATCACTCCCTGTAATTCATTGTCCAACGAATGCTTTGATTTGCTTCACCATTCATTGGTATTTTGAACGAAACATTCAAAAAATTTCTAACAATTAGCACCTTGTATTAATGAGCTCTCCGAGGTGCTGTAGGGATTATTCCCAAACACGGCGTTAAACGCTTTGAAGCATTTCCAGTATTTACAACTATAGCATTTTTACCTTTGTATGGCTTAAAGTCATTCGGTGCATTGCTATTGTGTGCCTGTTAAAGGCAACCACTATATGACCGTATCGTTAGCTTCATCGGCAACAGTACATATTCAATTAATTGGTTCTAGCAAAACCAAAGTGTTGTCTAAAACCTGAAAATCACACCAACACACGTGTTTAAATTATGCTACCAGTTATTTATGGAGAAAGTGCTTGGGAAATTGGGAAGGAATGCAATAGGCTTGACACCAGCGGGAGACATTTGTAGAAACCTTTAGAATGATGTTAATACTGAACCTCGTTAATTAGTACAGAGACAAAGAAAACGAAAGTGTACCGAGCCAGGAAACAAAGTGGTACTCGTCTGTAGCAAAGCGACTAAGCGAAATATACGATTGCTGTATATAAAGGTTGGTTAAGGTGACCATATCGGCGAGGTTGATTAGTTTCAGCAAATAAATGCATATCGTACATTTGACATCAAATATCTGTACAAAACGAACGAAGTTCACACACATGTGTTTCCTCCTTAAAATAATGAGTAAAGAGAGTTAATTTTGAAACCTGTCCCTACTAAAACAGGATTACTGCGGCTATCAACGATAAACGTAACACGCACACGCTTAGGTGATTATACCTTTTCAGTTTAGTATAGGTGATTCTAGAGATTTAAAGTTGGAATTCTAATCGGTCTAAATAAATGTTGAAGCTATTGAAACAACGGGAAGAGATGTTGCGTACAATCCCTTATTGATGTGTGTTTTTAATGATCTGGTTAATTCCAAATTAATAAGTAAAGTGTTTATGTTATGAACTATGCAACTACTCAAAAGAGATGCAACTGTGGTCGTCAAGGTAACGGCAAACCACATGGACCGAAATATCCACCAGTAGAGTCTACCAGGCATTGATATGGATGCGTCCATTACGATCTACAGTGGTGAAAGGATTAAGGGCATACCTCGAGGACTAGGACTAAGAAATCCACCAGCTGAGCCTCCATGTTTCTAGAACGATGAACGGAATACACAAGCATGCGATTGCGCCTATGCTACTTCGTCTGTGTAACAACGACATACCATGACGGCCAATCCCAATGAATTACAACAGAACCGCTTCACGCATTTCGTCAATTTTCCAAACTTTTCAGAATGAGAAAAGTTGATGTAGCATTTTCTTATTACAGTGAAGATGCTCTTTATTTCATTACATTCTAAACACAGTGTCAATTTAAAGTTATAGCTCACAAATAGAGTCTGTTATCGTCAGGTGCGACGCGGTTTGTCTCTACAAAGGACTGATGATATTCTTCCTCGTCAAGGTCCCTATCTGTCGAGGAACTTTGCATCAATATGTTCTTTTGGATCTGTAGTGATTTGTACAATTTTGAAAGAGCTAAGAACTCTTGAAGAATTCGAAGCCATGTTTCAGATTTAAATCAATGTGCTTCGGAACCACTCTTGTAGCAAGGAGTCTGACATGAATAAGTACATTTATTCGATCAAACAATATTTTCTGTGACATGTATGAACTATACAGTTTGTTAGAGTTGATTGTGTCAAATATTTGATATATTTTAGATGAACAAATAGCTTACTAGCATATTTGTTAGCGCAAAATGTCATTATATCTTTAATGATTGTATACTCCCAACAGTTGTGTTTATAAAGCGAAATGCTTCCTTATGCTTTGTTTGTTAGACTAGGGTCTTGAATTGTCCATTGTTTTCGTCATATTACCGAAATCAGGAAACCTGTGTATGTACAACATTGTAGTTTAAAATATTTCATCAATAAATTGCCTTTTTCAAATTCAAGACAGCTTCCTCCCGTTTAAAATCAAATTAAAATCATAAAACAGTCATAAAAAAGCAATTAAACGACGTAAGGGTAATCCGGAGCATTCAATTTCCTCTCCATTATTTGCTTTTTATTAATGCTCTTATTTGGAAAAGGTGGTTTCAATTTTCTTTGCAAGATGAAGAAAGGATTGGTTTTCTCTGATGAGAATAAAAAAAACAAGTAGAATTGCTACAATAAGACATTTAGGAACTACATATAACGCAACTTCGTCAAACAACTACAAACTAATTTTCCGCTTCGAGACAGACATGATGGCGGCAATGGTGCTCCGTTTTCTGGGCGATTGTCGTAACAACCCTGGATAATAACTAAAAAACATATGCTCAGAAAATTGTAGGATGACATCGACTGTTATGTCAATTTGACTCTCTTATCCCTTTATGCATTTTGATGCGTATAATACTTCGCATTATTTAGTATACATACTGGGTAATTATCGCAGGATATTTAATTTCGCTATATAAGCGGTCACCAAAGATATCGAGAAATAAGATTACCCAGCTAATATTAATACTGTGTAAATATAAAAGATAAAAGAAAATAACTGTTTACCCTTTTACATGTACTACCGACGAATAGAAATACATTTAAAATATCAACTTCAGGGAAATGTATCGCGAAACTAATTGTGATCAGGAAACATTAGCCCCGCAGAATTAAACAACTTTATCATAAACAGTATCTATTAAAAACAAATAATGAAAAAAGACAATACATGATATACATGAATACACATGCATATCTACACTGATAACAACAATTAGTATGTATATTTCTTATATTTGAGAAATTGTAAAATAAAATAGAATTATATGTCGTTTTAACCAATTATTCGAATGGTTAAATATAACGGACTATACGTTTGCTTTCAATAGCATGCGTTCACATAAAGGTTGTGTATGTATATTGGCTATTGGATGAGCTCTTCTTTTGTACCAATGTTTATCAATGATCATATCATATCAGACGTTTTATTAAACGATATAACGGCATGATTGATATTTCAGTTGTCAAATTGCAATGATACGGCTATGATGCATAGCTGTGCGTTTCCGATTTGGTTATTTTTTTCTAAAAAAAATATAATAACAAAGCAAAAATTAATAAACAAAAACACAAAGAAAACAAAAAACAAAAATAAACCACCGACATCAGACACCATCAGGACATTAAACAACACCGACATCAGACACCATCAGGACATTAAACATTGTATAGTGATGTTCGCCAGGATGTATTAGATCACCCATCTACAATTTAAAAATCTGTATACATTTGTGCCTATTCGATATCCAAGAGTTTGTTCCGAATAGTATGACCTCTTTTATAGATTTCGACTGTGACAGATAAACACATCGTTTCTTAAAAATCAGGCTGATGAACACTAAGGACAAGGTTTAAGTCGCCACCAATCTATCATAGGGAAGCATGTTAGTTCTTACGTGATTTGAAAGTCGATGATTTTCTTTGTTTTATTGCGCCTACCCCAGTTTTCACCTTGTGAACATGACATTACTTGGAGTAAACATATAGTAACATAGCCGGTGTCGTCAAAGAAGCAGAAAACGCCTACCCTTCGGGAACACCTGGTCTTATTATCTTTGATCCGTTCAAGTGTCCGTGTGTGCATTTTTCTTTTTTTCACCGATTTGTGTTTGAATTGGTGTTTCATAGACTCTTCGGTGGTTTTTTTTCAATCTATTGACTTTCCCGTATACTGCCTAGCTTTGTAAAAGTTTGGACTGCAAGTTGGAATTTACTTTTAAAGAACGTGTCAAATGGTTTGGAAATCCCCTAAGGAGTTAGAGAAAAATACATGCATGTGTGACACAGTATACTTAACACGCTATGCATGATGTATAGTACTAATCAAACATCTCCGGATTTGACATATCTTATTCTTACAGATTCAATAAGTCCAGGAGTCAGACGTTCCTATGCCAGAAGTGTTTAGTATCTGGAACCCACTAGCTATTTGAAATTTCGAAGTATGTTGCATTCACTGGATTCTCATTACCAAGACATCTAGTCTTCAGATAAATAAATCCAAAACAAGACATTTCTGAGACTCAATTACATTAAATCAGAGCAAAACTTACTTATTTTACATCTTACGTCTGTCTTGATACTTCCACAAATTATTATGTTTGTGAAATTCATATGTTCCTACATAACGTTGTCCGAAAACCTGTCTACTTATTTATTTATTTTTTCGGAAATTTCATTCCAACCCGAAATAAAATCGGAAATTTGATTATAATTTTATAAGTCAAATTGCTACATTGAAGACAGATGTGTTACTTCGCTAAACAACTCTTAATGATCGATACGACTTTATGAAGATTTTACATATGAGTACTAAGGACATGCAAATATGAGTTTAGAGACATTAGCATTATAATTTATTTGTCAAAAAATATATCCAATCTCAAGATCTTTTAAGAATGATTTGTTTTGAAAAAAAAAGCCTTTTGCATAATGATTTTGACCTCTGAGTCGTTCATATAATTATACATAAACTTTTCCTTTAATATTGAAGGTCGCTGTAAGTCTTGTCTTTCTTAACGGAATAAGGGCGATGCGGTACTCGCTTGTTTCGGTACCTAGATGTTCCGGACCTTGCATGCGACATTTCCAAAAAGTATCGAAAAACCATATACTTAGGTCCTAAACTACTAGGTACTTAAGTCACTTCCCAAATTTCTGAAAAAGAATATGTGACATAACTTCGAATTACCCTAGATATTCATGTCGAATGTCGTTGAATGACACAAATAACGGTTCAACTTCAGGAACAGATGGTCGTATTATTCTTGTCCTTTTGGAAGGGCCTACATTTAAATACTTTTTAATTTCTTAAATTTTATTTCGAGACTTCCGTATTTTCTTGTTCCCATATTAATGGCTTAGTTTCACTAACGCTATTTTTAATTTGAGGACGTAGCATTAATAGGATTCACCCTAATATGGCAGATGTCATTAATAAAGCAGGTTGTACTATTCTTCCGGAACAGTATTTAGGTTTTTATAGTGTTTTTCAAGGGTTTCCAATTTTAATTACGATTTGTTCATTTTTTTCGAAATCTGTTGTTTTCTTGTATATTTTACCACCTTATATTGTTTCATTTTCATTTTACTCGATTTTTTTTTTCGTTAAGCTTTTACACCACATCACAATACAATATGCAATATACTGGAAGCGGTAATGTCAAAAAGACCATTGGCTTTGACGTGCGAGGTTCAAAACCTCTCCCCCTTAATTACAGTGTGGGACGCTTCTCCTGTCCAATCGCAACGTAATATAGATCAATGGGGAATGAACATAGTAAATCCTCAGAACTGCCACAGCATAGGCGACAGACAGTCAGTAACACTCAGTTCGCTCAATGCTTGGATCCTGTAACGAAAACGTTTAAAACAGTAGCTATCTTCAAAAACGTTCTTAAGCATGCTTAGTTTTGTGAGAGCAAGCACATTGGTATATCTGCCTGCCAGATGACCATCATTCACGCAGATATATACATATGCATATATAGAGAGATATAGGTTTCAGAACAGCAAGTTAGCAAACACTACACGGCAATCCTAACGAGTCGGCCACCGTTTGCTGATGAGAGGGAGCAGGCGATTGGCCGTTGATAATTACTGTATAGTCTAACTCTGGCATGGCTATAGTAACGGTAACCTCCACGGCAGTAACGTCTGCTGGTTGATTTTTTTCTCGTATATCATGGAAATGTCAATGCTATGCTGGCATTTTAACCTCAGCTCACTGGTGTGGATGTATCATACGAGCATAACAAATCTTAGATAGTAACATGTT
Organism: Mizuhopecten yessoensis; assembly: GCF_002113885.1. NCBI lineage: Eukaryota > Metazoa > Mollusca > Bivalvia > Pectinida > Pectinidae > Mizuhopecten > Mizuhopecten yessoensis. The sequence continues at coordinate 1,619,679 of NW_018405801.1, forward strand.
TTTACAGACGCAGGCGTCAGTCAGCCAGGTACACATAAAGCACTAGTAAAGTAGTCATTCGAGGCACTGCTGTCGAGAAGAATACAACTCGCAATAATTTCCAGTGGTAGTTTGGATTTATGTCATTATTCCTAAACGTGGTATGAAAAAATTCATCGAAATAGCATGTGGACGGGTTATGAAGTTTGTGTATCTGTTTATTTGGAGTATTAGCTAATTTGTAGGTCCGGACACAGCGCAATGTTCCGGATACAAGTATACATCTTTCGGATACTGTGCTCTTTGCTGGTGTCATCAACAATAGGTATGTATCTTTTTGTTTCTTTTTGCGGCTTTTTAAAAATGTGATAGCAAACTATTTTGTTTTTAGATGAACCTTCCTGAACCCTATATGATCAAATAAACTTGGATACTCAAACGGCATTTAAACAATACTATAATTCTACATTATTGATAAAGCAGACAATACGCTCCCTGTCGGAAAAATGCTTTTATTTTCCTTGAACATGTTAAGGTGTTTCAGTAAAATAAATATGTTTGTTCATATTTACTCTAGTTTCATTAACGTTGAGATTTAAATACATTTCACTAAACTTAGGTTATCTGCTCTCTAAACTTCGATACATTCAATGCTAGTTTGACTCTCAAACAACTAGCTCGGTGCATTTAGATATACAACTACTCTAACCTTTCTTCAACATTTACAGCTTTATTTGTAATTATAATGTGTATTGCTTACAATTTACAGAATGTTGAGTTGTATCATTAACTTATAGCTTGAAGAGTGGTTTTGGTAATGCATTTAACTTAATGGCATTTCCAATATATGTAACTTAATATCTATTTTCCTTTTTAAAACGACATGCTAATGTCGATACTCTGACAGGGAATTGCTAGATGTTTCACATAATTGAATGGTATAACCGAAAATATCAATTTAAAAAAAGGTTTCATTTGATTGAAACTCAGGTTTTTTTTATAAGATTGTATTATATTCACAATATATCATGTCGTTAACGGTTCGTGATGTTAACCCGTTTAAAAGCAAGCTTAGCACTATAGTTGTTTTCTAATAAAGTCGTTAAAACAAAACTATCTCTTTTTTTTTCATTTCTTGAAATTCTTTCATGTTTGTTTATCTAGCTGTTATTGTTGCTTTGTAATCAGATCACTGGTTTTGATTCTTTTGCACTATAACGTCATTAATCCGCTCGGCATATTATCTGTTTGCAACAATGGAAGCTAAGATAAAAAAAAAAAAAACACAAACATAACAAGATTTTGCATGATCAGGTGTTGATGAACTGTCTAAAATTAAAACTCACAAAAACGTATTAAATTCCCCTAAAATCAACTTGAAAAAAAAATCATCAAGGAAGTATTCAGCTAAATGTGTGTCCTCATTAAAACAAAGATAGACACTTTATTTAATGAACAAGGAACGTAAACGAGATGAAAAGGAAGGAAGACATAACAGAGATGTGTTAAAAATACGTTTTATCAAATAACGAGATGCTAGTCAGGCTTTGGGGCTCGGCTGTTTGAAACGGAAATAACGTGTTGATTTCATCTTGTTAATAAAAACTCGTTTATAGCTTAAAAGGGACATAATGAAGGGAGTAGCCAAAACAATATCAATATTAAGAAAAAATATTCTTTGCGAAGCTTAGTCTACAAGAAACTATGACTTAAACATGTATACAGTTACGTAGCACTACAGCGTAAGTGTGCACCTATTAGTCTCCTTATATATTGAAACATATTTATCAAAACCAATGACATCATGTACTGCAAAAGCAAAAAAACGGAAGCGGAAACAGGTTTTTCGGAAATCCTGCGTCATATCCGGTCCTTACATTGCTGCCTTTCAATACATGTATTGTTGTTGGTAACCATCTATCTCAGACACACTTATTGAAACAGATCTTCATTCAGGATGTAAATAAAACGTGTCTTAACTAAAGGTTGCAATTTTATGAAAAATAGCATAAAGGGTAAATCGAAGTACTTGGCACTTTCTTAATAGAATAACGCCGTTTTACCGTCAACATATTTCTAAGTGCGCGAAATTAAGATCAAATTACACATTGCCAAAAAAAAAAAAAAATCAAATTCAAACCTGTAACATGTGTTGCAGAATTCCTTTAAAGAGTATGTATACAGCTCAATATAGAAATGGACGGCTGCGGCGATGGTTCTTAGAAGATTAAACACGCCATATGCAGTTGGCAATGAATCAACATCATTCAGGCCAACGTAATTCCTTTACTCGTCATATGCTAACGACATATAGCGTTTAGATAAATGACTACTGCTGGGGTGATTACTTGATGGACGGTGTATAAATATTAAAAAGCATGCGAACTCTACCAAGATTTCATAAATTCTTCTAATTAAAAATAAATGGCAAATACTGTGTAATGCACTACGCAATATTTTTTCCCTACAGTATTCGTCGTCGAACGCGTCTTGCATCAATTATACAATAATTTTAGAGGTCAAAGAAAAAGCTAAAACGTTTTTTGCATTGCACTGCAAATATGCACATTAGTTTTCTAAAAATCACGTTTTGTAATGTTCATGTGTTCTGATTTTATAAATGCCACAAACTTTCGTAAAGAGAGAAAAATATTTCAGAAAACGCATACATTTCTGTACGATTTCCTGCCAGGTTGAGGAATTATTTCGGGTAAGACTTATTGACGTACAAGGCCCTCTTCATGCCACTTTGACATATATCCTGACATACTGAGGACATGTCGTTAATAATCAGAAGATTGGATTCCCTGTCACACGGCAAGGTTAATCCCCATTGTGACAGCTTAGAAAGACCATTAGGCAAATGGTTGCATGTTTTCGAGAAATGGATATTGTTAAATAAGTTTCGATATACAAGAGAATCAGAAACTTTCAAGAAAGGGAAATAGAACCAAAGCGATTCTGGAGGGAACAAGAAGGTGAGCACAACCATGTTCATAAACAAAAACAATATAAAATGGCATTTTGTGCTCCAAGTGAATAAATCAATGTCGAACCAACCATGGAAAGAAGTTGGTTGTCATTGATCAATGATATTGGGGACATGCCTTAAAGCGGAAAATGAAATACCATAGTTGGTTCGCAGGCCATCACCATGGCGACCTTGTTGGTTTGCAGGCCATCACCATGGCGACCTTTTCATGTCTTCATCATAGCAACGATTAACAATTTAGATATATTGCTTATGATGTTCTTCTATCAGTGTGCTGTCCGTGTGAATTCGTGTATTGAAAGAAGACCTTGGTTTACGTTATATTATTACATTTAAAGGGTCCAGTACCACTACAGGGAAACACAGAACACAACTCTTCTGTCCTTTTTTATTTCCATAAACAACAGTAACCTCCCTACGTTTATTTTCCTACATAACCGAAGTTAGACTTGAACATTGTTACATAATTGACTAGGTAGCTCAGTTGGCCAGAGCGATGGTATCATGTTCGGAAGTTAAGTGTTTTCATGTTCGGAAGTTAAGTGTTTGAATCCAGATACTGTGGTTAAACTCCCATAAGATACATTTCAAGGTTAGTTTTTGCCCAAAATCGAAAAACTTTGATATCACTACCAGATGTTTCAAGAAGTTAACCTTTCCCAATGCCTTTATCTGAGTCTGCTATCATTAGTGATAATTTGGTGTATTAATTTTATCTATTATTATTATATATCAGGTATGGGATCATTAAAGGCTTCTTCTTACGTCAATGACTAGAAGAGAACTAGACTATATTCATGTTAATTGTATAAAATGGCACTCAAGCCAGAAAGGGATAATACCAACTGATGATATGGGCATATTCCCTACATTGACATTAAAAGTCCGTCAAGGGCTCGCTTCATGCAATATAGGACTTATTGCGTATACCAATTATTGACCATCGCGCTATGCTTATTTGCACTGGTATGATACGTAGTTAACAAGGCAAAAAAGAATAGCGGCAATACACAAGGACAGAACCGGATCTGAACGGTGGTGCAAAAAATAAACAGGATTCGAGGAAACACCTCATCAAAACGAAACGCAAATCCAGAACCGGAAATGTATACACTAAAGGAATGTAAGATATACTTTATTTGATAACGAGAACTTTTTATTTTTTTTATTGCTGCATAGCTGCTGTAATTACCAATATGATTCTACGCCAATAACGTTTGTATGTAATAAAACGCGTTGTATCTAACTCTCTCTTTTCTGGATTTAACTTTGTATCTTCCACTGAAGAAGACACATATAAATGATAAGGATGTAATCAACGACATTGGATTCCTGTTGGCATACATAATTTGATTTACTTCAGCACAACTTACACCTAAAACATCTCTCCTCTTCATCTGAATCATAACAGCTCACTGGAGCCAGCACACCATGCACGTGTGTTCAGATAGCGCATTTAGACCTCAGTAACCATATCATAGATTTAGAGGTAAACTATTATGATTTGTATAAACATAGCACTACATTAGTTTTTACGATTTCCAGGTCTGCGATATGGGTATACATACACATGGTGAAATATTTGTATTTTATGATGCAAAATGTCCAGGGCGAACACATGCTTTTCTGAAACGATTTAGCCTTCAGATAGAACAAAATACAGCATACAATTTAGAAAGATACTCAGACGAAATTCAGTAGAGAAACACAAACGGTATTTTAAATAAGTTTGTTGATATAGAAAGTCAAACAAAATAAATATTTACTGCACCATATAACACATTTTGTCCAGTTTTGATATCATCAGTTCAAAATTCAAAATTCAAAAGATGAGAATGTATAAGAGTTTTTGAAAAATGTGTAGAATACAAGAAAGGGAAAATGTGCTTATATTAGGTAATATTTGCTTTGCTCTTGGTTTAAATTTTGGTTTAGTCAATTGTTCTGGGACAATACATTGACATATCAAGTATATATTTTGAAAAAAAAAAACACTAATTATTTTGATCACCTGGATGTCTGATTCTAAGTTCTGAATTCACTACCATCTCCTAATCTATGTCAGCACGTTGTTCTACATAAACACGATAGTTTTGGAGTTATTGTTAATCGATGCGGGGCAAAACATATATGTATCTCTAAAGTACTAATATTTGAAGGATATTAAAGGAAAAAGATTCAATTCAATGTTTGACTTTGCATAGAATTCAATCATTTTGACCACCAAACAACTTGAGATAATAACGAAAGTGAACAGTATGACGATATGTATGAATAAGCCCTTAATAACTATGCAATATAATGCTTGACCTAACTTGTCATTAAAACAATTTGAAACTCCATGGCGGGTGACATTGTAATTCTAGATTGAGGTTGCTCAGCGTGATTGTTTTCCATTTTTCTCTCCGAGAACTCCAGTTTTCCTCCACTACTCTAACCTGGCTTATCTTTAATGGTCATGGAACGTAAAGTACAAAGGAATCAAAACAACCAGAATAAAGTTATAAACCTTGAATTACAGAATTACGTATCTAAAAACGAAGGAATAGATCATGACTTTAAAGCCCAGAATAAAACGCGATACAGATTTGCCGTACAAACCTGTATGAATGAACGGATAACGTGTCATATAACACACCGGGAATACAATTATTAAGCCTGCCTTTAAAAATCAAGAATAAAGGGAAATAATCCAGTCTTACACATTTTGAATAACGGATACAATGCAGGTCGTAATCAAGTGATTTTCTGTTCGTGCCTGCAGTAATCTTACTGAACAAAATAAAGATGATTTGATGAGAATAATGACATTGGTATTCATTATATTTGGCAAAGCGTGTAATGGAGTCAATTCCGTGACTCAAAATACAAGTGATATTTGTGAAAATGGATTTATTTTCATGGAAACTAAATTAAAATTCCATCATCATTTATAAGTTTGATTTTTTAAGTCGTAAAATGAAACTCATTACTATTAGTGGATTCCCATGTGCTCCTGTTTCTGTGATAGAACGTTAACTGTTTGCATTTAATAGTGAACCAATCAATGGTGATGTGGAGATGCTGTTACGTTACACTGACTATGAAATATGGTTTCCGGATGTGTATTGGCCCCTTAGCTCTCTACTGATAGAGGTTTAATGGAATTTCAGAAGAAGAAAAAACACACACACGAGCTCGCTGATATAAAGTATATTGCCCTCATTGTAAGACCCCTCATTGTAATAGCCATGCTTGTTATTTTTAATCTAATTATTAGGTTTATGATTTATTTTTTATAAAAAAAATGTTATTATTTGTAATTAAGACTGCTCCCGGTAGAATACTGCTGTAGCTGTTATCATCAGTCATGCTACTTCTCAACATTATGGCGGTTTTAATGCCCATTAACGATGTCGTGTATCACTAGAGACAGGCTGCCCACCTGCTACAAGCCGCAATACCGTCATTAAGATTATCAAGCATTAGGAGATATGCAATACATTATGTACAGCAATGATAAAGTTTTACACAAAAAAAGACACAAAAAACTCAACCTTTATGATAGGACTCAGGTCATGAGATGATGAGTTCCTGTTTTGATTAATACGAGTGATGTATAATGCTGAAAACAGATAAGAGAAGATCGATAAATGTTTATTTGTTCCATTTCATATTTGTTGATGATGAGTAAGCTGTAAATACTGGATTAATATCTTTAAACATGAACGCAAAACATGCAATAGTACATTAGGACGTTAGGGTCAAGTCATGTGAAGCACATGGCCTAGTTTTACGAGCGTTATTTAACTTAAGGAAATGTTTTCAATTAAGTGTTAAAAATCCCGAGAATGTTACAATATTCCTATCGCTAATTATATGGAAAAATTAAAAATTAAAATAATTAAGGTTACAGGAATTTTATGGAGAAAACAAGATCATGGCGAATGTTAACAAATCCGTGATTTAATGACCAAAATGGAAAACATCAGTCATCTTTTTGTACAAGGGAATACACCAAGTGTATTGGTCTCCGGGGGAACGGTGTCAATTGGTGCATGTGGTGTGCCTCCGAAGGCGTTACTCTACACCCTATAAGATTATGATGGTCTCTAAGATGAATATTAGATCCTAAATTGCATTTGTCAAACACCAGAAACACGTTTTTCAAGCTTTTTTTCTTATCAAATTTTTAAATTGAAACTACGTGTAAAAGTTCATTCAATCGCACAGATTTCTTTCCGATTTGATTGTCATTATAGTTTTAATCATGGGCGGATGCACACCGCCCACATCCCCTGGCTATTGAGGAACGATGCTGCAACTGAGGGTATACACAAACTGACGGACCGTCAGGATATGATTACGTGTCGTTACAACACGTGTTTCGGAAAAAAAAGATAGGATCAACAATTATTTCCAAAGTCTTTAATCAATTTGAACAAAACACAGGTCTACCATGTATATTTTGTCAATGAAGTTAGATTGGTGTTTGGGTATTCAGGAAGATCGACTCTCAACCTTTGTAGAACACAAACACACAAGGATATCTAAAACAGTTTGAAATGTATGCAAGAAGTAGCCAGTATGATTTCGTTTGTAAAATAGGTTTGTTTATCTTTTGTGTATCTGTCGTCCCAAACCCATGCTGTCGTTCTCGAAGCGTTTTCCAATATGGCAGACCTATTTCGCCACTCGTTTCAACACGACGTGGTCAAGAAGGAACAGACAAGTTCAATTTTCAGGAAATCAGTTCCGGGGCGGGAACCACTTAAGTAGAAACGTATCCCCTAAAGGAAACAGAATATTCCAAATGAGATATGATGCCTACCTTAAAACTTGCCTATAATTGTCTTCAACTTGGATATTTCAAAACCTTGTGTACGGAGTTTGACCGTCGTCAATTGCCATTTATTATGGTTATGGCTATATTCGGAAAATACCTCAGACTGCAGAATATAACTGTGACATAAGAGTAATGAAGGTAAATGATGTAACTGTCAAGTAAGGGAAAGTTCAAGATCGCAAAATCGAAATGTCCACGATTAGCTTAGTGGTAAGCCATCTTTGGTGATCAGAGTTAGACAAAGATCAATATTTCATGACCTTTTTAGGGATTTTGAAAATTTTCAAATTATTTTCAAGGCATATTGAAGAATCGTTACGGAAAATAATTTCAGAAGGTTTTTACTCCTTTAAAAGACCTGTAACCAATTAATATCGTTGTACGAGTACAGAGCAAGAAAACTATATTTAAAAAACTACTTAGTGTTTTTTCTTTGTATCAACATTTTAGTGTGATATTATTACTAAAATCGAATAAGGTTTTTGTAAAGCGAAGTTCTTATTGAGTTTAATTTAATAAAATGTTCAAAGGGAGTACACACAATGTTATGCAGCAGATCCTTCTTTTTACTAAATAAGGAAACTGTTCTTCGGCTTCATTTTTCTATGCTTTTAAGATATTTTAAACCATTGACCTGTGTTGTTGGTTCTTAGGTGAACATCCGTTCATTGATTCATAAAATGCAAAAAGCATATATCATTTAATGACTCTATCGTACATCTCCTTTGGCTTCTGTGTAAAAATGTTGATAATTTTTTCATGATGTTTTGCATTCTCACTCGATATCGCTTTTCATTCAATTATGTAATAACGTTGTGGTTCTTCTGTACTCGCCACTCCTCTAACATTCCACTTATTTGATTATATTGAAATGGCAAAATCCAAAAAGAGTTCTAACTAAAGACTTATGAAGGAGAAGACGCAGTATAATATTCATATGTTGTAAAACTCTCTTTATCATTCTTTTTGCCTTTTTAAGTTTTCAGGAACTATTTTTTTTTCGATATCAAGATTCCAAACCGTCACTCATATTTGTGTCTCTAACTTATATTTTTCACCACACTTTACGAACGTATACGCATATATATTGTATTCTACCACATTTGACTAGTAACGCGGCGTGACACGTTAAACTATTAATTTGTGTCCATGCCTTTCGCTAGCAAACGATCTAATGTGATCAGTCTTACTGCCTCTTTCAGAGTTCTCCGTTTTGCTGTGAAAGGCAGTAGCCATTGTATTACCATGCAACTTGCAGGCATCACTCTTAGTTACAAGTTGGGATTGGCACTGCCTTTCCCAACAAAACTTTGAACCCATAAAGTGGCAACATGTTTGGATCACATTCAAAGCGTTTTGGAAAAATGTTACAGGTACAAGTAATACTGGGTCAATTGTCTGGCCTGCTGTTCAAAATCTGTAATTGGCCAGCAATGAAAACGTCGTTACATCACGAACTGGGTAATCCCCCAGAGTCTAAGTCAATGTTGCTGTCTATAATAAAGAGATGAACTACCTTCAATCAACTTAATCTTGAATATACAGCTACATTCAAATTTCGATCGCACGAACATGATCTTGTTGGCATTATCAAACTGGTCATGAGGGTCAATAATTGGTGTAAACTGTGAGGGCGTCGTTCTGTTCCTAAGCCCTCAGCGTCATTGTCTGTCCCGCTAACGACATGTCGCCCCCACCACTGATCCTACCAGGATTATTTATCTTTGTAACGTAATGCAAATGAGGTAGCTTGCGCCGGTATCGATTACAGCTAATGCTGATATAATGACCAACATGTGCGAGGGCATAACGCATACAGCTTTGAGTTTTTTACATTCTATTGTAGTTAAGTGGGTTTATTTTATTCTAGAATAAACGCACATTTTATTAACATCTTTTTTCTTTCGAATATTTCCAACATTTTGATCTAAACACTAAAAAGTAAACGAACCTTTTTTTCTTATTATCTCATGTAGTATCCTAATTGTGAAGTAAGACTTTTGACATTAACACTGGCGTTATGGAATTAAAGGAAATAATAAATATGACGTCAATATAACAATATTGAAACATATAAGTTTTAGAATTGTATACATATATTTGGTAGTTTTGTTTCTGTAAATATTTGTATAAGGTCTTATTGATAGAGTAAAACGATAATTGAACTAGTTTTTAATGATGTATAAAGATGATGGTTTATTTAAGTCATACTACAGGTGGATTATTGAAAAATTAGGAACGCATTATTTCAAGTCGAAATTTACGTTGTTTCAAATTATGTGATTTCTTTTGGTTGTATCTGAGTAAATCATAAATTGGCTAAGGTTACAGGTTATATCAGAATGAAAGGGCTGTGTCATTTTAAATAACTTATTGTAATGTTCACAAAAAAACTTTAAGCTTCACAATTTTTATTATTTTTTGCAAAAGTAGCCATATTGTTTCGTCGAATAACAAGTTTTACATGGTCGGGGGAAGATCCATGACTGCTGTATCCCACTGCATGTCAAGAGATACGATAAGACAACTGTGACCTCCAATTGAGATTCTCCACCGTCTTTGCGGTATCGGTTTTCTTGGATGTTTTCTACACAGCGGACATCGTAGAAACCCAACTTGATATATTGCCTCCAATTGCTGAAATTTGAATCTATCATTTTTGCTACAAGCTTCCCTGCTTGTATTTTAGATAGTGTCTCCGTAGGCAGACGTCTTCTCGTGACCTAAGCTTTTGTGAGACAAACAAACAAAACAAATGTTCGCATTGCACTTCACATCTAGTGAATATTTCATATTTCTGGAATAACACGCCAAGCCTCCAGCTGTAGTGGTTTGCGTTGTGATAAATGTAACACCAAAATTATCCCAGACCGTCTGAGCATACAGTTACATGTATTGAGTATACATGAAATACACTTTATTTCGATTTCCCGTCTACTGAGGATTAGATTCATATTCATGATAAAGTTTGGTTTGGTATAATTTGTTAACGTACTATTAATAGCTAAGGTCATTTAAGGACGTGCCTTCATGAGTATTGTGTATGCGTGCATGGCATGTGTGTATTTGTGTATTTGCCTCCTTGTGATATCGCGGATCTGATGCCGACTTTATAGTTCTTGCTCACTGAAATACCATGCCGAAGGCACCCAGCACAGCACTCCGCCCGGTCACATTATACTGACAACGGGTGAACCAGTCGTTGCCATTTCCTCTAATGCTCAGCGTTAAGCAGGGAATAAAAACATTTTTCAGGACTTTGGTATGTCCCGGCCTGGGGACGAGACGTTCAACATTAAAGACAAAAGTGAGATGTTCCCAAGCAAGACGCTAGAGAAAAAAAGGTAGTAAGAAGTAGAAACAAAAAAGGAAAATTGAATATATCTAATACTTAATTTTATAACTTCATTCGTATTTGTCTTTTGCTCTTTAAGACACAATTTTAACGATAAAAACGTTTTAATGTATATTCCAAAATAAAAAATAAAATCCATTTATAATTCACAAAAAGTGTTTTTATAGCTCTAAGAAACCGTTAATTACTTTTGAGGTTTCAATATACGTTGAGTTTAATGTATAATGATGAAAACTTTTAGTTGATCAGAACAATCGCATTATCAACTTCTACTTCTAAAAAACAAATGCACCATACCAAAGTATTATGAAAAGTTTTTCTCTCTCACAGAACCTAGATCGCTGTATATATGAAGCTTTTTTGTACGTGATATCTCTGAAGTGCATCTTTACCGTTATTATACCGTCTTGAAGTCGTTTCACCATCCCAGTAAGCCATATATTGCTTATTCATGATTCCCTTATTGTCAATTCTGCATCGATATTGCTTCATTTTGTTGGCATTCCTTGTTGATGAGTTTCCAGTTTGTAGTGATTACCATTTGGTAGGCAGAACTATTTCCGTTCCACCTCTCTTTATTAGCCTTATTATAGCCGGCGTTTATGTGAATATTCTTGATAACTCATCACTCCATAAATGCTTCACTATATGTCGCAGGATTGATTATCAAACTCTCAGACGCTCTTGTCTATGCCTTTGTCTCTATGAAATCCTATTAATGCGAAAGTATTGCTTCATGAACACGTATCAACAGCGAGCAGCTCTCAGATAGGCAGTGCTGCAAAGAGAAAAGCTACCGCTCTCAAGCAATGCTCTGATATGTGGACGGCTTCCTTAATAAGATTCATATAGTGGTACTGTTGGTTTCATATGTCTTCATATCGCCTGATTATATGTATTCAGCTAGACCCGATCACTCAACAAACCATTCCAAATGTTTGGATGTCCAGTCAGGATTATAGATTGATTCTTGTCCAGCCATGTTATATCGGGGATGTGGGGTTGGGTTGGAAATGAAATCATTAACAATCATTCAATAAAATGAAAAAAAGGAACCTAACACACACATTGCACCTTTGAAATTTGGAAATACATACTGTAAACCAAATATGAATCCATCTAGGATTCATCGGTGATGCTAGGGGCCAAAATTGGATACTTTTCAACTAGCATACAATATCGACTACACATGTGCTGTCGATACGTGTGAATACTGATGTATACGTATCTTTAGTAGGTACATGTATTATAGCATGTGCGCGCGTTCCTGGTCAATTTTGCACTAATGAATATGAGTATACAGAATTTTCAATATTCATACAACCTCGTCATCATGAACAAATACGCCACGTTCCACTACGGTATCAGTAGAATACAAAGATGTCTCAAATACACTCGAGTCGTCGTTAGTAATTAGCTATTTGTTATTATGCACCCAGTGGCGATGTTTGATGATATTGTATATTGATCTTTGTTTCGACTGTTAGATGTGCTTATATTTTTTTTATTTAATTTGTGACGTTCCGTTTCAGGATTGTTACGTCTGCAGAATGACTTGCCTTGCAGGATCGGTCACCTTTGACATTTGAATAATAACAGATACAAGTTAGCAATTATCAATGTAATATAATATATCAATTCAATGCAATGTTGAGGGAGATGTATCAGCTTGTGTACTCGTACATATATGAATGAACTGTATTTATTCAACAACAATAATGCTATTACAAATCACTCTTGTTGTCCTGAATGGAAGCGCGCATGTGGTCTTAATGTGGAAGGAGACAGAAGTACAAGCAACAGACGCATATGGTCGAGCAGGTAAAACCTTTTACAGTGTATAACGTTACAAATTAACAACGTTTACTTTACACTTAATCCGGTATTGCATAGCAGCATATCTGCACTGCCTCTTCAGTGAAAGATGGAGAATAATGACGACAATAAAGGCCTTGGAGAATAAAATTACTGATTGAAAAATATCATCCCAAAGCATAGCTTACTTTGATTGTAACGTAAGCAAACTACACTCCTTAAAGATTCATAAACAAACCAGATAATGGAACGCCTACATTGTTTACTCAAGTAGAACAAATGGCGTCTGATGTTGCTGTCGACAAAATAACATCAAATAAATGTCATGTGATCACAGATGCTAGACTTGATGCATAATTCACATTCGTAAGCATAAGGAAAATACTTGTTTTGCGATGGAAATCAGGGACAAGCGATCTGTATCCTTCTGATTATAGCCCCCACAAGTTTAAGACATGGACTACTTTGTATGCATTTTTTGCATCCTGCTCCTGCAAATTCTTTCAACTTTGCATTTTGTAGACTTTAAATAAAAATTAGCATCTTTAACCAAAAGAGATGTTCGTTTATTGTATAAAACATGACGTTAAACGCAGAACTATGATGACGGACAGCTGCTTGACAAAGAACTCTTTTTCACAGTGTAAATGATTCTTGCATATATATACGTACTGCTTCAAGAATCTGGCATGCTTTTAGCTATGATAAATGGTTTCTGAAATCACCTCACGGTTCTTTTATGGAAAAAAGCGTTTTGAAAATCAATCAAAGAAATAAACTCATAAACTATGTTATGAGTATAAAAACTAGAATTCCAACCTTAATCCTCCGATCAAGATACCGTTTTTTTCTACCGACGGAGCTACCTAGATGGCGGGAGTTCTCTAGCCTAGTCGAGGTACAGTTACATGTATACACAAAACAAATTGAAGAGGATGTCAATCTAGGGAAACAAAGCTTCAGAGGACTTCTAGTATGATCACTATTTTATATTTATAACATGTAAACAGACACAGAAAATGAACGCGTTAAAACGTCGCTTTACCAATTATATATATCAATGATGGACCCTTGTTTAGGTCCATATTACACATATTCACACACACACTCACAAAAAACACGCAATAAACTTTTTTTTTATTGTTATATTAAATATAAAATATGTATGTTTTTATCGTTAAACAAGACTGTGAGATGCAAATGTTCAAGAGAAAAAAACTGCCTTTGGCCGAGAGCATTGTGACGTTACAATTCGAGTGACATTATCATGTGAATATTGACCCGCTGTTTCTAAAATAGCAACACGTAGTCAATATCACAATTCACAGAAACCATGTGATCATGATTCAACCAATGAACCTATAGGGAATAAAGATAAGTGTTGTTCAAGAGTTACATGCTGGTTTCATTTGTTCTTTAATATATTTGTATATCAACTGATCATTCGTTTCAAAAGTCTACAGTGAATGAAAAAATTATTTCATTTAAAACCAGTCTCGATAGGAAAATATCATAAGTAAGAACGTTATTTGAAAACAAAATTATGTCTTGGCACAAATATAATTCTTCTGTAGAAAATATCCTACTGGGAATGTGTTAAGTTAAGATACGATGAAGTTTTCGTATCTAGTCATAGATACAACTTCCTTACAATAAATGTCATTGGGAATATCTTCTGTTGTATACAATGTCCATAAGGTTGATTTAATATATATATAGGAGACAAACCTTCTATGTCTGGGGATTCGCGTTTTTCTTATTACACTGTCGAAAATAGAGTTTTATTGACGACGCGGAGCGTTCCGTTTCTAGCTGAAATTCGTTTTCAGAGGCATTTTTGTTTACCACGAGGTTTTCCGTAAAACGGACGCGTTTTTTGACGTCATTACCCATCATATCACTCCTGTAATGTGCGCTTTGCTCAAGTTTAGTCCCTTTGAAATGGAAATACATATTTCTTAATTATCAGATATTCAATAATACAGCAATCCTTAAAATACAATTGATAACCTAACAATACTTTAACTCCTGCTGTTTGGCTCTCACTACTCCGGTTATCCTAGCTATGATACCGCGCCATTACTTGGTTTGACCTGGACTTACATAACCACTGTCGATGAAGCAGACGACACCTAACCTTCCGGAACACCTGGTCTTACACTGTTTATGGAGAGGTCTAAATAAGTTAGGTTGTTCGTGATTTAACAGCTCCACAATTTTCATTTTAAGAAGGTATTACACACATAATTAGAGTTATAGATATGTTAATAATGATAATAAATATTCGAGGTTCTTATATACCGCTTTCTGACAACCTAGTTCGTAGGTCGTCTCAAAGTGGTTCACAAATTATTGTGTTACTTAAATATTCTTGCAAGCATTCTAAGGTAAAATCAATTGCCGCAAAAACTATTAATATGATTCTATATTCCACTCGAGAGAAGCCTTTCTCTGACTAACAGTTACGTTTCTAGCCAAGTCTTCATTTTAATATTGTGTAGTTTCCATTTCCAAGTTCATAACGACCAGCGATTATTATGACGACTGGATTTAGTTTTCATTAAAATAAATTGTTTGGCATACACTTATGATCTATCTGGGTATGAGGTAGTTGTCGACTGGCGATTTCAATATAATTGATAATGATTAACTACGAGAGCTTTCCATAACGGAAGTAACTTATCAAAGACAAGCATACAGGCAGTTGAAAAAGACACTTCAATATACTAATAATACTAAATTCTTTGAAAAAAGGCGGACAAATAACTAAACGAGAGCATGCTTAACTAGATTCACTTCCTGATTGGATAAGATATACAAGGTCTATTATTTTAAAATCAATTAGCAACTTGAAAGAAAAAGTCTTCACAAGTCTGTGGATTTTGGTCCGATGTCTAAGCCACGTTCACCGATCTGTATGATAAGAACATATACGTGGTTGTCTCGGTAGACAAAGCATCTAATAAAAGTCAGTCCTGTCTGCAAACGTGTTCACATATACTAATTGCAAAACAAAAAGCAAACAAACTAGAATTTCATGATTCCAAGGAAATTTAAAACAAAAAAAAATCCCAGTTGTTTGTTTTAAACGATATACTTCGAAATTATGTATTTGGGGAACAGCTTATTCGAATACCAGCTTTTTATATTGTTACGGACCTGCTTCATTCATAAAGGATTCTGAGACAACACGGTAATGATTATACATGTATATATATATTTATTGCTGGCTCTGCTAGATGCTAAACTTAAGTAATTGAAATCCTATTAACGTCCCGTCCTCAAAATGAGAACTGAAATAGTAACAATGACAGTTCAAGGTACACTAATGAGCATATGTAGAAAATACATTTTGATATCGTACAGGAATAATATAACATTATTTTTCAATGATACTATACACATTGTTGAACTCAATAGGAAATCACTGTTTCCAGTTCATTTGAAGTGTCATTTATTTTCAGTTAAAAAGCCGTTTTTGTTACATGCACGTGAACATAAGAGGCATTGCTCCTGATTGTTTCCCACATAGCATCACTTAGTTAGAGCAAATTGGGTAAGACTTCCGATGGTTTACCACTGTGTGATACCAAGTACATGGAGCTATTAGTGATGGTGTTCTGATATATATGGAGCAGAGGTTTTTGGTCTTGATGAATTCCCACTGTGCATACTTAGTACATAGGACGGGCAGGGGTGGTGATGGTTTCCATTGAGCAATACCTATACACAAGGCAAAACGTCCTAATGGTTCCCCATAGTGAAATAGCTAGTACACAGGGCAGATAGAACTGGGGTCTTGAGGGTTTCCGATAATGAAATATCTAGTACATAGTGCAGATAGAGCTGGGGCCCTGATGGTTTCCGACAGTGAAATACGTAGAACAAATAGGGCTTTGATAATGGTAAATTACAGAGTGCAATACAAAGTACATAAGTCAAGAAGGAATTTTGTCATGATTGTGTCTATAGTACCATTGCTTTGTAAGGGTTTTGATGGTTTTTAAAGTGAAAAACCTACTACATTGTTCATAAAGTGCTGGTATCCTGATGGTTTCCCACAGTGTAATGCCTACACTACATAAGACAAATGGGGTTTGGGGTTATAAATGCAGTTCCCCACAATGCAAGAAACAACACAAAGTGCCAATATACCTTGAATTCTGAAAGTTTCCCATTGCATTCCAGAATATATCACAAACAAATTATCTTTCTCTTTGCTCTGTATCTTCTCTATTGAGTCGTTATGCCTCTCCATGTATATCTTCCTTTATCTTTGTTTATTTTATTATATGTTTTCCCTTTCTCTTTTATTCCATACAGCAACTGTAAACGTCAATGACAGGACGCGAATATGCCATTAACATAGTCCAGGCAAACACTAAAAGAAGGAGACTAAGGTCATACAATAGTGGGGTATTCACGACGACGTTTAATGGTAAATGATAATTACATCTTTTCTCTATGTATTATCCAAAACAACATCACTGTTTGCATTTGTGTGTTGACTGCTTCCATCGAGTTAATACTTTTTCCCCGAGGAGATGTTTCTACTGGTTAAGCCACATTAAAAACAGATTCCTGACCATTAATTGACAATAGGTCTATTTTGGCCACTTTGCTGCCATCTAGTGTAAAGATTATATGGACCTTAGGTTGTTCTGTATGGCAGGGGATCAGTCATCAATTTCCAGCGTCCAGTCCGAATTTACAACCGATCGCCGTTTAAGCAACTTCTGATTCTCTTCATGATATATTACACAATAAGATTTAGCTTATTATACCTACATGTATATGCAAGCAACAGTACTATGGCGAAACTAAGTATACCGAGGTCAATTGAAACTAGCAATTTGGGCTTACATCCATTATCTTTCTAACGTCCATTAAGCGGAAACAACAGCAGCGTCCCCGTGCTTCCGATATGGTAACTGCGCAATGGGCGACAGCCTGTCTACTGTTAAAATAATAATGTCCTCGCAACGAAGGTCAACATGTTTCGGTCTCTTGTCTCTCTAGGATCAACCTCAAAGGTGAGAAACTGATATGTTCATGTATCAGAAGTACTTCCCCTCATAATCCCGCTGTCAGATGGCATAGCGATAGATTGGCAGTATATAAGTCGTTTTCGTGATACCTTTTCTCTCCGGATTCAACCTGGTTTTTGATACGTATGTCACGTGCTAAGGGGGCATGTGTACCTCCGGTATGCACCACAAATCTTACAGCTGTACAAAACAGCATGCAAAAAAACTGGTATGCGATTCTGAACTGCATGTCTAACAATATGGTTCTAGTCAGTAGATATCTTTTTCCAACAGAATATGAAATTTCAGCCATTATTTCTAATCTCTAGTTCACAACGGTTAAAAGTATTGTGTTCGCAACAAGGGGGTGCCTAATTGTTGTAAACCAATTCCTTTACACACTTTTATCTATACTTCGAAATTGTTAACATGTATGTCATTATTTGGTTTGTCCAGTTCTGAGTCATTCAAAATTTCATCTTCTAATTTGTTTTGATAAAATTTCCTTTCATTCAGCCTCTGGAAATATCTGCAGGAATTCCTTTGTGTATAGGATATCATATGAAATAAGAACGCAAAAAAAATGATTATATTTAACATGTCCGTTTTCATAACAAAGAGAAATTTATATATATCATGTCAATGGATTATACGAGTTCTTCATAAGATCAATTATATTAAAAAAGAGGGCATACAGAACTGCAGGCAATGATTTAACATTTCCATTTCCATTTAAATGTATAAAGTACCAAATATTGTTTATCTCTGTTGTTCCAGATGGGCATGAAAGAAGAGAATTTTAAATAAGCTGATAAAATTTTAAACTATTGTATAAAATTGGATTGTGTTTTTCCTTTACACTACAAAGAAATTCTATGGAAAGCTAAAGAAAAAAAACGAAAAAATAAACGTTTTGTCAGGTTTTGCCGGAATCTGCAAAGCCCTCAATACAGAAAATATAGCTAGGTAATACAATCTTCTGAATGCATGATCCAAGTCTGCACGCACGAGTGTGATACTTTTAAGAATATATGCCATCAAGTATAAATGTAACTAACATGAAATCAAAATTAACACAAAAGGAAAAAAAAAATGTTTTAAAAGGGGAAAAAAGAAAACAAAGACATAAAACAAATAAAATATTGAAACAAAGAAAAATTCATTAAATAAAAATTCAACCACTGAACGAATTACATGAGTGAAAATGTAAAACATAAAAAGGGCCTTGATAAAACAAAAGTACAAAACCATATAATGGACATTCATTATGGGAAGATGTGCTTGGATTTCCATCACGCCCAATGTAACTCATGTGATTACTCCCGTCAAATCCAGAAGAGAAATTTAATATTGGTTGAAGATTACTCAAAGTAGACGCTGAAATGACATAGTGGGTTAGTAGGTCATGTTGACGATAGTAAAAAGTTAATGGAAGGCTTCATGTAGAAAACAATGATAACATAATCGTTTGCTAGAATGGGATGCATTTATATTGCAAATGAACAGTGCCATTTAAATTGCATATGGGGAGACATTGCATATTATGCAACAGCATTACCACAAACAAATTTTAATATAGCGGTCATTACTTTTAAACACTGCAGTAGGGTTAAGCTTAGAATAATGTAAAGCAACGAATTCGTGGCACATTAATGTGGTACACATAAATTATGATCATCATACAGATGACCAATACTTTTCATTGCCATTCTTCATTGCATTTTAACTTGTGCAGCGCCATATATTTATGATGGAGACAAGCTTGTTTACAGAAAGATACGGAAGAGCATAAGGGGCATATAGAAAACAAAATATGTTTCGTTTATTTTGTGTTATCATGTAGGAATTTCGACATACCAATTCGAAATTTCGACTAACAAACACGAGATTTTAACTTAATAACTCGACATTTGTAGATGGTAAATAGAACATTTGATTCAGTAATTAGGCCTCATGTAGAGTTAGTAATACGAACAATAGAGATTTATTTGTTTCGCTTTATCGCCAAAATACTGTTTCGTAAATATACATTTTCTATAAAAAAAACAAGTAAAGGTTTAACAGCTCCTTTATTCTAAATGCTGATCATGTTTATGTATTCTAGCATAATCTTTTCTTTTGTTTTATTAATTAATATGTTTTGTTTGTATGTTTGTTTGTTTGTATAGATCAATCGCAATAAAACTCTTGTAAAGGCACTTCCATTAAAAGGATTCTTAGAAATTGTGTTTTGCTTTATCACAATAATTTATCAAAAACGTAATATTCTGTATACCCATTTCTTGCTAACAACTTAATTGTAAATATGGAAACTACATCAACCCGGCAAAACAATGAACCTTCTCACAAAGTTGAAGAATTCAGCTTATCTAAATTGCATCTTCATCAATCTTCACTGTCTCTGAAACTATTGTCTGACAATGTTTCCCGATCATGGTGTAGTTAACACATAGATTTCCCATCAATCAGCAGTTCGTATCAGATGGGTGATACATGGGTTCCCTGTTGCCACGCCAGTTTATACATTGCACATGGCCTTCACATAGGCTATCTCCTCAACCAATCGTAAACAACCAAGCCCCGATAAATGTAACATATATCCAAGTGCAAATCAACACGTACTCTGCGGTGGCCATGTTAATTTATTTCGTGTAGCCCGTGGTATCAGTATACAATGGTTTACTAGGTTACATGAATACACACAGTTTGTTGTCTATCCTTCTGCGATTCCGAGTCATGCTGTTAAATGCTGTCGAAATCTTGTTGGGGAATTTTAACGAGAATGTTTTATGCATACACAAGTGGTTGGCTTTATCTTATCATGAACGCATACGTGATCCCATGTAAAGTTCATTTCTATTATATATCACACAGCCTTAGGTGCTAGACACATTGCAGTATGATAAAACATGAAGGGCTATGTTATGTTTTAGAAAATTTAGCTGGTTCGCATTTCTTTTGTATTTGTTTTATTTTCAGATCTTTTTTAATCAATGCAAAAGTACATGTCAATGTGTATCATTTTTTTTATTTTTATTTTTTAAATGTATTCCTTTTCAAATATTTTACATGACATGCTACAACACATAAGGTGCATACTTGTTTTTAAAGCTCCTAAAGCTTAAGAGTTGTTATTAATAGTTTTGATTGCAATGCTTACAATGCAAATTAAATTTTGATGTCTTATAGATAGGAATAATGGATACAAAACAACTGATATATTGGTGACTATATATTAGATATATAGTCACTAGTATAATCAAATATATGATTATATATTACATATTATAACTGTTAACAGTAATCTTAAAATAATGTCCAGCAAATTGAAGATTCATGAGATATTAGTTAACATTTGCCATACATTAATTTCTTTTTGAAATTTGCTTTGTATGTGTCATCTTTACCTGTTGCAATACATTTTTCGTGTAGTATAGCTGTCCTTGATTGCTTTTTTAAGATCATTTATAAATAAACAAAATTGAATGCATCTTGCTTAATAAATACATTGTTTAATAATCAAAATGAGCGTACTGTCTGTTTGTGTTCTTATTCAATCTTGATGATATAGTCCAAAGATAAAAGTCTCCTAATTATAAACAAAAGGGATCATTAAAAAGGTTAATAGAAGGACTCGTTCGTAATTTTGATAAGCATTATCATTATCATTGTAATTTTACTTCTAAGAAGGAACTATTTTTTCTACAACCACTATCTCTTTTGTCACATCCTTTTCTTCGCTACCCACTAGTGCGTATCGCAGAAGACGGGATATCATTGGTCAATATTTTAATCATAAGGTCATGTAACAATACTTTGCGACGTATTATTTCATTGTGACGTCATGATTCACGGCAATATCCATTTCGAAAACAGATTAGCTAATTGGAAACATGTTATTTTCCATATATATCATAGGAACTTTATGGGAGAAAACGTTCCTCAAACTCGTGATCGCTGGTTATCAAGTTTTTCTAACTCTTGTTAATACATTTTTAATCTGTAAAAGAAGCTTATTGAAATTCTTGTCTTTATACAATTTGAAAATCGACTCGAGTTAAAAACAAACATAATAACAGCCATCACTCACTCGTTGGTGAACCACTGTATGCAGTTGATTCTATGTTGTAACCACAAATAATATGAAATTGATTCATAATTAAGGATCATCATCTATACATTTTTCCAATGAAAGTCAGAAATATTCGCAAAGCTCTAAAAACAAAAGCAAAACAATAAAAAAGAGTATATTATAGAATAAGCGCGCCGTAGAAGCTGTGCAGATATTAAAAAAATGGAATTTGTGTTTTTTTGCCTTCCGACAACGTTTTTGGTCATGGTAGTCAAGTGGCCTTTCGAGCCTATATACTTTTTCACGTTGAATCTCAATTAAATTATTCAAATGTATTCTTAGTGTTTTACAATATAAAAAAAAAATAACGCAACGGTATAGTATATGTAACTATACGCAACTTATTGAACATAAGTATTGCCTACTTGTACTGGTATATTTAGTGTTGGTAAAAAGCACAGATAAGCTATCTGTTCATTTTAAGAATATATATCGACCGACACTGGTGTAGGGCGATATTGAGGTATTGAGATATAAGCGGTGTGGGAGATACATAGAGCTGCGTATGGTGTGGTGATGTATTACATAGCTGATGCTGTTACGCAAATAAATATCAGCAGAAAGTGTTTAATTGGTATTTAACCTCTTTTCCCCAATTGTTTTAATTCTTCAGCAATAGTTGGGATAGGGATTGCCAGGGTTGAAGGACCCTGGGTTCAATCCACGAACAATTTAACCTTGACTACGCTTGTAGTGTAATATTATCCATCTGCATGGCTATCGGTTGATTGATTTTAGTGCATACTTTCATGATATTATGTTATTGTACCTTTATTCAATATTCAGACGTAATGTACTTTCCGTCCTGTCACATACGCAACCAAAAGAATATATGAGTGAATATGGTCACCGTATAGTGAATTTTAATATAGTTTACAAACAAAAAATACAAAAAAAATGACAATAGCAAACATATAACTAATTCAGCATGGCTTTGTCATATATAAAACAAATCAATTCAAAGTTGTTGAGCATAAGCCTTAGTAGGAGTTGACATACTCAGTCACAATGAAACTTACTTAACACGGAAAGGACTGTTTGTTGAATTATAATACTTAGCCACCTACAATATGCATGTAGCATGGCAAACTTACACTACAATAAAAGGAAATGTTGTTGTATTACATTTAAGGGTTGAATTCGGTGGGTTAAAACTTAAAACTGCCCAATGACCAAACGCCAAAAGTACTGGCACACATCGTGGGTTAATCTGGGGTCTGATATAAAAATAGTCATAAAATACTATTAATGACATATACAATTAAGTTGCTTTATACATTTATTATCTGAGAAAAAGAACAAAATGTGTTCATCTCTTGTTGTTATTTTCACAATTTCACAACGGATACTTCTTAGTGTCATTGTTAACATGTCCAATTCTAGGTTGATTTTATTTATTTGTTTTCGCTAATTCCCTTTGTCTATCATATCGTTTAATGTCATACGCCAAGTTGCTTGTGTTTCAAGAACGTCCTTGTATTCTTAAGACTATCAAACCAACTCGTTTTAAATATCGGTGCAAACAAGAACTGAGTTGTTAGTTGAGCTACAGTGTAATAGAAGAACTGGATGCGAGTTGATGTAGCCGGCAGCAGGCGAACTCCCCGGATACGGGCTATTATTGACAGGTTTTTACACAGACAGTTAACCTTAATACTTGGAAAATAGTTCATTACATATGCAATTTGAGTGATATTATAAGCAAGTATAGATATATGATAATACTTCATGAAAACGGATGTATTTTCAACGAAAATAAAATGGTGCATATAAATAATATGAATAAATGATAATTGTTTTCAAAGATCCTTATCAATGTAATGTTTCTTCAACTAGTTTTGCTTTAAATTTTTGTATCACCATACATGTATAACAATATACTTATAGAAAGACACGTACTTGAAGTATATATCGATGTAACGATAGTATCGCGCATGCGTGCTCAGCATCAATGAAATGTGGACTATGTTATACATAAGTTTAATTTTGACTGTAATTGATTTGAAGATATCAAAAATTGACAAAAACTGTTATGCAAAATGAAGGCCAAGATAGAAAGGCGAACGGACGACTAAGATAATTCGAACAACAAACGAACTGTATTCAGCAGAAGTTTTAGACGAATGAAAAACGAACTGAACAGTTTTTAAGGAACAGATGGCATATGGAAATAACAATTATGTAAACAAACCAATTGCAGTGACGTTACGAGCAAACATTAGATACGTAAGGGGAACTGGAATGAGACATTGTCAGTTGTCATTGGCAAAGGCGTAAAGATTTAAGCAAGTCGTTTGGAATGAGAAACAGCGTTTAATTTCCTGTTTAAACTACCGAATTAGTGAAGACAAGTTCCCATAGCTCCCATACAATCGAGTTTCACTTCAAAAGAATATACTTAAGATTTAACATATCAAGGCATGAACGACTATTTAGGAATTTAAACATGGTGTTATTGTAACGTTTATCTCAGCATTGTGTGCAACGTACTAGTCCAAGTGCGTCTATATCATGTAACAGATCGCGTTGCATGTTACAAGCAAAAATAGATGAACAAAATACCTCAAAATAAACAGGCAATTAACAGGAAATGAGATGACCCTGAAACAAGTTGAAACATTAGATATCCCCCAAAAAACTATAGGGAAACGCACAATGATTCCATAAAAATAAAGCACACAAAATTTATTAAAAAAAATAAACAAAAGCAATGATGTTGCTAATCCATATAATATTGGAGAAAAAATTGGATCCATCTAGCAGAGCCTAATACATAAAGCAGAGTCTTTGGTAGCTTATAGATTGTAACATATACGGTAGACAGACTTGCACCCATCAAGCAGATCCTTATACATAAAGCAGAATCTTTGGTAGCTTATAGATTGTAACAAATAAGGTAGACAGACTTGCATTCATCTCGCAGATCCTAATAAATGAAGCAGATTATTTGGTAGCTAATAGATTGTAACATATACGGTAGACAGACTGCTTTGCTTTTGACTATGATAAAGCATTTAAAATAACACACACAAAAAACCCAAAGGAACTGTAAAACCTATCCTCAATAGTTGCGTGGTCGCTAATATAGTAAACGACACTAAACAAAAGAAAACAATTGTGAAAATATAGCAAACCGAGGTTTATAGTGAGTTAATTAATCAAAAAAACGAATAAATATGTATCAAACCGTATATTTCCACACTAAAATATTAATTGTCGCTCATTGAATGACTTTTTTTTCATAAATGGATGAATTTTGAAAGAGCAATTTCAAATGGGTTGTTAATTGCACGACTGTGAAAATTTTGTTGGTGAAAAACTGGGAGTTAATCATCACAAAGACAAACACATATATCAATTTAGCATTTTAACTAAAATACTACAGTCATCTGAACGGTTGATTCAAAGCCGTAGTCAACATTGTACAAAACGATGTGTCAAGTGTCACACTGAAAAGAATGCAAATTATATACATGTGCGAGAAATACAAAACAACTATTTAATGTATGGTCTTGATATAGTTTTTTATTCTGGATTGTAGGGTAGATATCAGGTGATACATGGACAATAGGTCCCCAAAGCCACCATAAGCCTGGAGAAATTTATTTTCATGGACTTACTTGTGCTATCAAATGGGGCCAAGGACCTATTTCAGCCCAATCCCCCTGTATTTTGTGATTTATTCATTTAGTTTATATTTGTTTCTTCACATATTTTTTTCTTTCATTAATCTCACAAAGTCTTTTGAAACCAGTTAATTGAATTGGTTTCATCGAAATCAAAAGATGCGTAATTTGATAAATAAAGAACTGACGTCATTGAAGCATATCTCTGTATCTAAGAAGGCCGTTAATAACATTGGCATGACGATGCATTTTCTGCATGATTAAACAGGATCCTTCTTTATTGATTTTTTTCTCTTCTAAATTAGACCTAACAAATACAGAGATGAGCTAAAATCGTGTTCTAAACCTTTGTACTTAAAAAGGTAGAATTAAGTGCAATGACAGCCGGAAGGTAGTAATAGAACTAAAAAAGCCAAACACTCGATGGTCTGGACCAGAAATGATATATGTTTATCTCGCACGCTTGTCTCTGTCTTTTGTTTACAAATACGCGATATAGCTGAGTAAGGCATCGCCGTACGTCATTTCTGAATTCAATAAGAACACAAAGGTTGTTTGCTAGATAACGTAACAGGACAACAGACTTTGTCTGTGAACAATGAAGCACTATAAAGCGTATCATAGGAGCTTTATTGAAGAAGCAAACCTTATCACACGCGCGTTCGCGTGTTCGTCAGTATCGCTTAACTTTAGCCTGTCTTTATGACAGCGGACAGAAGACCCAAAACATCGTTCGTGTTTATCATTCCGTCATTTTTCTAGATGCTTTCAAAATATGATTTTGGAGCCGGGCCAACAATAACACCAATTGTTGTTCCATGTCAGACACCTTGTTATGATACGGGTCTTTATACGTTTGAGCGTGAAAACATTTTTAATGAATACGGGCCCAAATAAACTTTCAGATATTTTTTAGACGTCTGTTACTATAATAAGTCAGAGTCAGATTATTTGATTGCAAGTTGGTTCTCAATTATTTGTAGAATTTATTTCCATTGGTAGTATTTCTGGAAAGCTGTATTAGAAATAATAACTAGTACTAAGATGGATGCATGGATGGATAGATCGATCGATCGATCGATTGATCGATTGATTGATTGATTGATTGATTGATTGATTGATTGATTGATTGATTGATTGATTGATTGATTGATTGATTTTAACAGAGAAATATTTTCATTATCAGCAGGAACCTGTTTTTGTTGGTAAATCCAGCTGCTGTTTAGGTTGAGGTTTTAAATTTATATTTTTTTTCTTAATTGCACAAGCCTCTGGGTGCCTGTTAAAAGAGCTGTACAATTTTAGCCCTATGTGTTTCTCAACGTCTATATGTTTCTGGTCTTAAGTTAGCCATGATATGTACAAGGTTCAAGCTAGCATTTCAAAAACAACTATACAAAGCATCAATTATCGTAGAAGGGACAGGGGAGAAGTGAAGGACAGCTGCTTTTGTTGATAGATTTAAAATGTGTCCCTCTTCAGCGCGCTTTCTCGTCAGATTCCGATAACGGTATCACCGAATAGCGATGTAATGGCTTTTCAGATGTCTAGCAAAGTTATCATCGAAGCGTACTATATAGTACATTTTAAGCTATTTCGACATCATTGGTTTTGGCAAAGGTAAATGCCATAAATCATGGAGGCTGCAAGACAAGAAAGGTCGTTACATGATACTTATACATGTATACATGTAAAAATACGTTATGAAAAAAAGGCATAACATTGCTATTAGTTTTCCAAAAAGATAGTCCCAAGTTTTATTTTTCTTCGAAATAAAAAAAAATAAAGCTTTGATTTTACAACGGCAGCACTTTTACAAATTATGGCTGTGTAATAGCATTTTCTTGCTAACAAATAAAATACGTGACCAGGGTTAGCCACCGACGACTCTTTTGTATATTCGGTCGACACAATGACCAGCGCTCGTTTTCATGAAACTGTTTTCATGCTCAAACTGAGATTTTGTGTTTAATCCAAATTTCTTGATCCGATAATAAATCTTAAAAAGTTCACATTTTTGACAATGATTTGGAAGATTTCCGGAGAGATTAGATTTTTTTTATGAGAATGTTTAACCTGTGTCGCAAAATGTACACGTACAGGTATATTTCCAATAACATTGCATCATATCAAGGTATCTTTGTTTCCTGTTGTATTTGTATCGCATTGATTCTGAGTTTGTCGCTTAGTGTTGAAGGTTGACTAAAATAACGATGCTTTGCCGGACTGGAACCAACTTGTACCATATTAAGACACACTTCAATATCCTAAATATCTAAGGGGGCAATGACTCCTGGCAGTCAGTCTATGATCTGGAATCTGATAGCAGAGCGGTTATGATTAGATGACAATCTAGAATTCCCCTGTCATGTATAATTAGCGACAGTCTAGACGTGTCGATGTTTTCAGCCGTATTATGTTAGATGGATGTCCGGCATACTCTGTCTTTACCACAGTTTTAAACCCCATGTGATTTCGTTGTCTGAACGATTGATTTTAAACTACAACAACAACAACAACAACAAAACTAACTACAACCAATCATTTTTGTGATCTGAGGGGTCGAGGGTGGGGGAGCTGAGTGTTAGGTAGGTAGTGGCAACCGGTTCTTTTCCAGATAAAATAGGATACGAACATGTGAAGGATGCATGAAGATAGTATAGTATACGTCATTATGTGGCCAATTTTGTAACACATTTAAATAAAGGCTTAGTGAAAATTGTTTTCATAGATATTGCAATTAAAAAATCTAACGCCGGTCGGCCATGTTTATAAGAAATATGCCATGTATAGGCTTTATAATATGTCAGCATACGTTACATATACTTTTATCACGCGAGATGACCATATCTCTGGTCGAAATTGGCCAGCCTTTGGCGCAATTCCAATGTTTATATCTTAATTACATTTAAGACGTAACAGGACGTTGTTTTTTTTATTTATTTTCTGTTTTACAGACACTTTTCACTTTCCAAATAGTCCATGCTCAACAATGTATTGATGCGTTTCTTGATAAACAAAAATTACAGCGTTCCATGAGTAGGGATTCACAGTTTCACATTTTATTTCGACGTCTGAGAAACTGAGGTTGATACGGAATTTCGAAACCAATGCCTTCATTTATCGCTTATTAACAACAACATAAAAACATATTTTGAAAAATAATTATTATCTTGATAGTTTGCACGCCAATTTACACTATTGTACCATGCCGTCATTGTTCACGTGGCTTTGTCGGCCATTTTTGTTCACGTTCGGCTCTGGTTTTCTTGAAGCAGATTTAATATTATCCTGGTATGCTAATAACGGTTCATTACATTAAACAATAACAAGCAGGTGAGGAATACTATAGGTGTAAGATAAGCATGTAACGGTGACAATCCTTTATTACACAGACGTCATATGGATAAACTGAAATCAAATTTCGGGCTCTTATTTAATATTCAGATTTGTCGCATTCATTCAAACACCTGTTTTCCTAGACCTAATAACCAAATTACACCATTCTCCATCCCCATCGTAACATAATCGAAGAGCTTCAAACCACGATAGCGTCTGAGCAACTGATTGTTTTCCATAATAAATGTAGATGCCTATCGCAGACAGATAGCATATCTTTATCAGACCTTTGATATCCATGCCACGTATCATGTTACCAATTATTATTTCAATACTGATATCACGTTTGACACACTGGAAAATCCTTTAGGCGTAGTATGTCGACAACGCCACTGTCGCCTCTTAGTTACGTGTTCAGTAACACTTTTAGACAAGCAAGGCTGGCTTTACAGTATCAGAGTAACATGAAAACTACTTAATCGCAGGGTGACAATGTTAATCAGGGAACTATCGGTCAAATTTCTCATCACGATAGCTTTACGCTTAAACATACTTGGAGACCGGTATCAAGTTGTTGGAAAAAACGTCATATGTATCACAACCTTAATGCGTGTTAAGTGAGCGAGAACATTTGAAAAATCGTGATAATGTAAACAACATAAACATCACGACGTGACTACATGTCACAGATGATGAACACGTGTCTTTGTCTGGCTGAACAGGGAACTAAAACAAACTCAGCGTAAACTAAGCGCAAACATTTTGCAAAAGTTAATCGGAGCAAAATGCAAGGCAAAAAGAACAAAGAGTTTGGCAAAGAAAGAACCTCAGTTTATTTACACACCAAAAGTAGCAGGCGAATTTAACAAAACCGAGTGATCATAACCATATTACAGTGGTTGAAAGGTTGATTAGTGTTACCTGTATGCGGTCTAGTTTATAATATTCAAATTTCTCGCTTTTTTTCAATTTGTAAATATATCATCATGTGGGGTAAAATAATATTCTATATCGTTCCAAACAATTCGTTAATGTACGTAGCTATACGAATCAAATATCGAATTTGCAAATAGTCATGGAGTTAGTTTACAGGATTATATTAAAAAAATAGCTTCCATTATTTTCATCAATACATTTGTCATTAGCACATTGTAATGTTTTGTATTAGTTCCTCTCCCAACGAACTGAAACATATCGGAAAAAATAAGGTTACTGACTGTGAAGAAATGAACAAACTAATCGGTACAATTCACAAAGCAATAGTCAAGTTACTAAACACGCTTGCATGTGTGGTAAATAGAAGCGAATTACCTCCGTTTCAGTCATAACCCGAAGTCGATGTAACCTGTATGACGGTTCTACCAGCCCGATGTGCTCGGACATGATATTTCCAACTCTACACTGGCATACCATTGTATAGATTAATTTGTTCATTTCTTCACAGTCTGTCGTGGGTGTTGATTTGAAGCTGTCATGTCCGTATTCCCAATTACCGCCCGCCGTAATCGGTAGAGAAAATGGTGGATACATGAGAACTAATCGCTATTGGAGGAGCTGATCATGCGATTGACGATATGAATAGACAGCTCTCAAGATTTTAAATATAGCATTGGATGGCATTGTGCTGAAAACTACCATTTGTTGACCTTATTGGTGTCGCTTCTCTATAAAAACAATATATCAATAGTTCATTGTA
The DNA here is from genome assembly GCF_002113885.1 of Mizuhopecten yessoensis. Taxonomy (NCBI): domain Eukaryota; kingdom Metazoa; phylum Mollusca; class Bivalvia; order Pectinida; family Pectinidae; genus Mizuhopecten; species Mizuhopecten yessoensis. The sequence goes on from NW_018405801.1 coordinate 1,650,465, forward strand.
CTATCGCTATTTGTTCAGTAACGTTTTGGCGTTATACATATGTATGGCGATATATCGAGAAACATTCATTCAAAAACGTTTCCATAACCAAAAGCACGAACAAAGAAAAACATTGAAACATATTTGCGGCAATGAATTAAAGGTGAAAATAAGAAGAATAAGACCAGGTGTTTCGAAAAGGTAAACGTTCTCTACTTTACCCAACAACCGCAGTCTAAATTTAGGCAAAATCAGATGAAAAAAAACTTGTACAAATCAAGGTTGATCAAGGTTGAAGGCTGATGAAAGAGAGATTGCAGTTTCATTGGTTTCATGGAGGGTCGACAAAGTGCATAAATTCATTAAAGCTTAAAGACAGCCATCGTCGATATGCCTGAACGTGAGATTGAAAGACATGAGAAGGGTTTTGTCAGAAGTTCAGTTCTGAAAAGTTAAAGCAAATACAGGTTGCACAGGAGAGGAGCCTCAGTGTATTTCATAGAAATACAAACAGTCTGTTCGAAAATCTTGCCATCGAACATAATGGCAATAAGGAAGTTATTGTTTCTGACGATTACATCCTAGCTGCATTTCAATTTTGCCTCTGTCTTCCTACTCAATATAACACCATTCATTTGATATATTATCTCATTTAATATCTCTCTGCCGACCCATCCATTAATACACCTTTTTTGATACAGCATATCGCCAAACATCTTTAAAATGCCGAAATTAAGCTGGACGGATGGTAGCAGAATACCGAGATACAAATGTATTGCTGTCGTAGTGAAACAAGTATTCTATCATGAATATTTTTATTGCAATGTACGTTCATAATCTTACAGCAGTTGATTCTGAGACCAGGATATGCATACTTCACAGAATATTATCACTTCCATTCGACCAAATTTCGTAAATTCCTGTACTTAGTACATATGTAGTTTCTCTGCAGATCACTGCAGTGGTACTTCGATTTGTACGGACATGACAGCATACACATCTCAACTCAGGAAAAACTGTGTTAAAATGACCAATTAAACCATACAGCGTGTGTACTGTTTAATAATGAATAGCACAGTTTCGCCATACAGGTAAAATTGACTACAGGCAATACACGCGCATGTATATAGACTGAAATGAAGGTGAAACGCTTTAACAAAATTCATGTTTAACAATTTGCCTACTTTGTGTTATTTATGGAACTTTACCCTTCTTTTTTCTTATATGTATCAGTTTCATGTGTTGATAATTTACGAAAAACAACAACATTGAAATGTGTTTATGGCAAATATGTTAAAATGTGCGAATAACCATTTTGAAATATATTCATTATAACTGACCTTATGGCCGCTTGACAATCAATCTTGGTTTAATATATCTGTTTGACTTGTTGTTTGGAACAATGCATAATATCGATTTCCTTCTCATATTTGTCGTCAAAAGATAATAAATTAAATAAGTAACGTAAAATCGAGCACATGCACTAACAAATTAATACGTCAGAAAAAAACACTACATACATGTATCATGAATGCCTTGGTAAATTTTCAAAAGAACGGTCAGGGGTACTTTGAAATAAATGCACAATGCTATCGTTTCATTATAAAATTCGCAATAATTAGAAACCACAATAGTTTGTTTTGCGTTCACGCTGATGCTGCCTTAGGTTGTGTTAAAATGGACATAGAAAACTTTGTTATTACATTTAGAACTGCAAATGGTTCACAATTTACCCAGTTTTCTCTGAATCAAACACTCATGAAAGGTATCATATCACTGATATTTTCACAGTGAAGTCATTATCAATGTCCGCGGACGTTCCGATTGTATGTGATTCTAGCGAGAAAGTTGACCGATATATACTTTAAACACATTTGCATCGTGAGATTAAGCTGTACGGTCATCATTATTTCTCTTGAAGTTCCCCTGAACTTGGAAGCGACTGCAGCGCTACCGACGGATTAAGCCCTCAGCAGTTTATTTATGAAAAACGGGATAACATTTCTGTTTTTCTTATGTCTCAAATGTGATATCAGTATTGCAAAAGTAATTGGTAAAATGATACATGGTATATATACCAAGGGTCTGATCAAACTATGCTAGTTTTCTACGGTAGACATTTACATAAGTAGGATAGGGTTGCTCATACGATTCTGTGGTTTGAAAGCACCTTTTAACTTTGGTTACGTTATATCCAGGTGGAAGAATTGTACATTATATAATTGGGCTATTGGACCGAGTAAAACCTTCACTCGACCTTCTGCATTATGTATGGATTAAATGCGACAATGATTAAATGTTTGGATCAGTGGCCCGATATTTAATTGTGATGGTTCCAAAATGACCTCGCCTCATTTAATTTGTTTATCTGTCCAACAAGGTGTGTCATTTATGACTACAGTTGTAATTACATTGTATTCCTGAAATGTATAATATTTCTGTAATCAAAATGTTTGGGGCATGCCGTATTTTGATTGAATATGCTAAAAGAAATTCGAGCAAAACAATTGCAGACAAAAAACGTTATGATTACAACAATGACGTAAAGATACGATCGTGGAAATGTTTGCTTTCAAACATATTTATAGTATCTTGTTTTAGATCATTTATTTGAGTAATTGATAAGAAGCGAAAAATTAGCAACGTTCAACCGTAGTCCCTCACATCCTGAGAGAAAATCCAAGTCTGTTAATTTCTTCCTCTGGAATAAACTGAAATTATCACCAAGGACGATTAATAGTTTATCATAACTTAGGTACGGTGTAAAACAGAACTTTAAAAAAAAATAAAAAATATGGATTCGTACATGTGAATGTAAACCTTGGTATGTTATCCCTGTGTGGCAAATACACACGGGACTATTATTGCATGTTACAATTACCATTGTGGTATTTGTTCTGGTTCGTTTAGTCCTGTTATGTTGTCATCACAGGTCACAGTTTGACACATCACTAGCATATAACTGTGATAGTTATAGATTATCACGCTGTATTGTAATGGTTTGTCTGGAGAATAATTTTCTCACCGGGATCACGGGGATAAATACAAGAGGCCAACGCAGGTTGAACCGAAATTTTGTCTACGTGCAAACGATGAGAAAATTGATCGAAAGACAAAACCTTAAAACGTTGCGCGATAAACTGTTTATTATCAATTTACTACTACCTTATATATTTGTCCATTTACAAAAAGTCAACTGAATACGCTATCTTCCAAATGACTTCTAAGCATCTAAGCTTCTGAACATAATCAAGATCTTAGCCTCAATGTATGTTTTATTGGAGGTCATGCTAAAACTATATGATTCTCATTTCAAAATCGTGAACAGATGCAAAATAAAAATAAAAAAGCTTATTCACCGTAGAATGAAGATCTGTGTTATTAGGTGACAAAATGTAATGAAGACTGTGACTCCTGGTGTATTTCGAAATAAACTGCCCAATATCAAAAGCAAGAGTGTGAACCACGGCGTGCATGGATGTAAAGTGGTTTTTTTCCTTCACACCTTAAAGATGGGCCTAACAGCGAAATTGCTTTGTGAATGACAGACCCACTTTTCCTTGTGATTATCACATCAAACGTAGTGCCTTGGGTGTGAGACCCCGGGAATCGAGTAGCCCAGAGAACAGACGAGCTCCAATTGTCGGTAAGCTCCTCTGTTGGAAATTGAGATCAAAAGTAAAAACTATTTCTTGTTATTCTATAACTAACTGATCTAAATAGGTTGACCACCTATTAAGAAACATTGATCTTTTTCCGGAATTTATTCCGGAAGACTGTCCAGGACACCCAATCAGAAATGCATATCACCAGCGCTGATAGAATAATCAATGTGCTTGAAATTTGTATACACATAATCTTGGTCGAAACTCAGACAGGTTACACTTTCTTACAAAATCGGCCGGATGACGTTAAGACGGTTACGCTCCAGGATCGGCCATGATAAGGCATTTGATCATTTGTTCAACGAGGGTTTGCACTGGGTACTCCGGTTTCCTCTCGTTTTCTTACCCCCAGCACGTTTTAATCCGTACTCGAAAGAAGAATTGTTAGAAGCTGGAAATAACGTGTTTCATAATTGTTGCAAAATGTAAAGTTTCTTTTTTTCTCGGACAAGACATCTTTCCCTCATTAAATCTTCCAAGTCCAGCACAGTCGAGGATATTGTTTAACCTACTAGTTGTATCTGTACAAGAGTATACTGATGATAGGTCGGGCATCTGTTACATTCAGGAAGACCCATTCACATCAAATAAAAAGTCCATGGTAACGGAATTGATATTGTCAAAGATAATGCAATTACCTTAAATTCAAACATTTGCCACTCTACAAGAGATTTCATTATAAAGTCGACAAAGAGATATTCATCAATGTAATATAAAGTAGGACAGATTTGTATCAAATATTAAAAAAGTGTATTGCATCTGATACAAAAGTAAATTTCAAATGCAAACCCACGAAAATGCCCGACTTTATTTCATTTAATTTAGGCCTAACCAGGTCAAGAATGATTTCAGTGGGGCATTCAGTTTTAACAATATGTTTTTCTTTATTTGTCTGATAATAGTTTCGGTGAGAGCATACAGGTTCCTATTTAAATCAATTATGTAATCAATTTTGTCTTCTTTTCACAAAATACATTGTCTATATCGTTGATAGAGTAGCTTGCATAGGTGACTGATCATGCATCAGCTAACCCATAGTACGTGATCATCATTTCGTGTTCCTTACCAAGTCTCTTTTTGTACTTTTAGTATCTTCTGATGTTATGAAGCCGTTGCTAGGTCATGACTTATTTTCAACCGACCGACAGTTCAGAGACACTATAATTAATAGAACAACTAATTTTGAAAGTTCTGTAACAGGTCTAGTGGCACGAATGGTGGTATGTGAGAGCACTGGTTTAAATGTTTTTTTGTGAAATCGTAACAACGGGATTGAGCACGTGCCGGTGTCAAAGACAGATCATTACATGTTGATGTTGATCTAATTATATTAATACACACCATAACATTCATTAACAGTGTTGACACGGAAACGTGCACTTAAACTGTACTCGTTTGTAGTTTGTAAGCAATAGGTGTTATCGCGACCATCCACGAGTTACTCCCCTTCGAAGAGTTCTTGCTGGAAAATACACAATCTCGCGAGAGAATGCGAGGATACGGGGGCAAAACAATCTGCCATGTGTTAACAATATGCCCCACCTTCACTGTATTGAACCAACAAAAACAACTCACAAGAATAGAGGTCATATCAAATGCATTTAGTGATGACATTCCAATCAAAGTGTTTGTCAAAAACAACCATTCTCACGTTTCATTAACATAAAGGTAACACACGATACCCTGTACGCCGCTGACGGTCCGTCACAGCTGTGACGCTTTAGCTTCGTCCTCTTTTTCAATATCTGGCCAATTTAACATGTCTGCTTGCTATCATAGGTGTACTAGCTCCCCAATTTTCTTATTTTGGAGTATGTGATACCTTTTGACTTTAAAATATTACCCAATTCATTACATGGAAGTTCGTGGAAATTCGTATCTGAATGTTTTGGCGCTGCCATGTTGTCCGTTGCCCCAGCGAGTACAGTTTAATCCCCTCCTATTTGAAGAGTTCCACTGGTCGCGATATCATCTATTGACCTTTGTGGATTATGGTTTTGGCATGTGTATCTCTAGTAAGGTGACATATAAATGCGTAACCGTGGAAATGTGTTAATATATATGATACGCAAACATGGAATGTGAACCTACTCAGTTCAGTGCACTCAAGTGTTCGTGCTTTATCGAGTTTTACAGTGTATGGATAAATTGGCGCACTCGAGTGTTAGTGCTTTATCGAGTTTTACAGTGTATGGATAAATTGGCGCACTCAAGTGTTAGTGCTTTATCGAGTTTTATAGTGTATGGATAAATTGGCGCGCCATAAATTATGCAGTAGAAAACATGATATAGAGACTCACATTGGTGCAGTCATCATTTAGCGCAATATGTAAAGCTCAAAAGCGCTAAAATAAAAATGCCGTTAAAATATGTACTTAAAAAGTAATCCCACCTTTTGTGTCTTGTTTTACCAGTACTCGATAATTAAAATAATTAAAAACAAAATATTCATGAATGAATTATGTAACGAAATATGTAAAAAATACACTAAAAGAAACATACAGAAAAAAAAATCCTTTAACTGATAAACTAATCGAATCATGTACGGAGAAGGATGAGCTGATGTCTAAATTTATGGACTATTTGACACAAGGTTGCAGTTAGAATGACGCCTTAACAGGAACGCTGAACGACGTAATTGCGACTGAGCCTTTGTATCAAATCTTAATAGCGTCGTTAGGCTACAAATAGGCCAGTGTAACACTAAATCAGGTTTGAATTAATGGCATTACTTTTATTTTTTTGCACATGCGACTTTCAACATTCTTGCATTTGACTCCGTTTTTTTTACAAATATTCCAAAACTGGCTCAACGAAATTGCAGTTTTAAAGTAAAATCTTCTTTAGAATTGTACTTCATTAATCCTCAGATCTTTAAGGGTTTTCTTATTCACAAGTTTCCTTTGCTGTGTCATAGCAGTAAACAAAAATGAAAAGTAGAATAAACAATGCATGCTACAATACGGCAAAGGTCCTAGAAGACCTACTGTATGATGCAGTATAATTCAGGTTTTGGCATATAGTATATATTACAAACTTTTAATGTACAATCGCCTGTGTAAGTTACGTTTATCTATGTCCACAGTCTGGCAATGGTGTAATATATTTCTTGCTATGTTTTTATATGTTCGCAGTGTCCAGCATCCGTTGCTACGAATGTGAAAACGGCGTCAATCCTGCATGTGGCAAATACTTCAAGGCCTATCAGTTTAAGGCGAAAAAATGTGGAGATGGCAGTCATCCTTTTTACAAGTGCGCACTCCAGCGGCAGACGGAGTCAGGTATGTAGGAACAGGAAGTGACATATCTAGTTTATGGCAGTCCAAAGGTTAATTCAACAATGTATACAATGAAACAGATTCCTAGGTGAATAAGTCCGGTTTGTTTGACAGTTAATTATATATCGGATCAGTTGTGCATTCGTGTTTACCATGTGTTATTATACATGTACAATTATGTGTTTGTGATTTCAATATCGGGGTGTATATGCATTATAATATCTGTAAACTGTTATTTTTTCACGCTGCAATGGAATAATTTACCATTATCGCATAAATTAAAGATATACATAATATCACGCATCATGATGTCCCGTACATATTTATAGAGATGCCACAATTGCATAGCAAATTTCAGTTTCACATGGCTAGGTATATCATAAAATCAATGTTAACCCTGTCCAAATTCCTCTTTAGCGAGTAATAAATACCACATGTTATGGGAATTAATTAAGATCCTCTATATTTTTATTTAGAAGAATCAATATCACTACGATGTGTCCTCTCCTGTTGTATCCATTAGTTTTATTACAACAAATGTCTAATAACACACGAGGCTGTCAGGAAATGTACACTGGAGAACTTGAAGTTCATGCGCAAAGCTTTATAATAATTCCAAAATGTATTACCTCTCCTTGAAATATATCATAGATTTCAATATGATAACGTTACAGTGAACTTGACATTTCGGGATTTTTAAATCATTGTATTTTACGTTTTTAGTTAACAAATGACTTGACCAGCTAATGTTTAAAGTTCGTTAAGCCTGACAGGCGTACACCATTACTTTCAGGGATTATACGTTTTTTTCCGCAAAGCACACAATTAGGCAAATGTCTGTCGCCCTTATAAAACAAATCCGTTCTCCATAGTATATGGGACGTATACAAAACGCACAATTAGGCAAATGGCGTAGTTCTGATAGCACTAATGGATTCTCTTTACTGATATATTGAGACGTATATGCAAAATGAATTATTCCAATCGTTGGATGAACTATTTCGTTTTACCCACATTGAGCCTCAATCACTGTAAGTGGGACACAAACATGTCCACGCGTCTTAGTCTTGAAGCTGTCCATGAAATCCATTTAGCAGACAATTCTTTATAACGAACCTGCGGGGTCAATTCCTGCGCAGACAGCTGTAGAAGGATACTCTCACGTAGGGCGATAATGCTTTCAATCATGAAAAGGCGTGTTACGTTGAATACTCATCGAGAAGCCAAACGGCCTGTAGTGAGATATCTTGTCAGACACGTACGACGAGAATGGGCCCGAACCGCTGAGTTTCCATTGACATATGACAGCGCATATCAAGTTAATGGAACAGCTAGGACTTCCGGGAAATAAATAAATTGTCAGTCGTTGGTGCTCAAGGATAATCATTTCTGCGTATTCATAAGAGCTTGTTAAAGTGCAAGACCATTTCTGTTTCAACGCTACTAAAGAATCGTGTTTTTTAAAGTGATGACATTGATTTATGAAATGCTACGACATGTGTCGTCCCTGAAAGAAAATCGTTATATAGATGAAAGATGACTGGTCTTCTGTTGTCTATTGCCTTTTTCTGACAAATACAAAACCTCTTCTCTGGAAAAAAGTTATTTATCATATTACGGTAGCTCAATTGTTTCACTGTATAAATGATACTGTGAAATCAGTGTATACAAGACAACCCAGTTAGGAAAGCAATGTGTTCTGGGACATACCAAGCAGTCCTTAAAATTGAAAGTTGTTATTTCCTGCTTAACGTTAAGCATTTAAGGTAATGGCAACAGCCATTGTCAGTATGATGTGACCAGACGTGTTGCGTACCTTCGGCATTGTATTTCAGTGAGATAGCAATATAAAGTCGGCATCAGATCCGCGCTATAACAAGGAGGCAACAACACCAACAAACCCCATCTCTGACAAACATACACACCACATGTGGAGGCAAGACCAAAAATGACCTTAGCTGTTGTTGTTAAACGTTGAAACCGGTACAACCAACCAACCTAACGTCATTTAATTATGTGTTGAATTAGCACAGAGTTTATAGCATTTGGTACAACATCACCCTTGCTGTCGATTTGAGATCTATGATTAGGAATTTTAATACACCTAACAAATCGCCCTCGTTGAAAATGTTAGATTATAAACAAACAACTAATACAAACATTTGTTGCAATGTTACATGTATAAGTAATGTTGCGAATAACTATAGGTTAACAAATTATAAAAGGCAGAGCCAATAAGCAGCGTGCTTGAATTTGTTAGCAAAACTGCGTTTCGTCAGTATTTAGACACAGTGCATCGCTTTTTTTTATTTTGAGTTTAGGCTAGTATATTGCTCAAGTTCAATTTATATGTAGAAATAGTCTTCATTGGTTGACATTCATAGTGTCTTGTTGTATAAATATGACATAAAACAGCATATTAGATTATATCAACTTTATTAAAATTACAACAATGTAACGAGTTCAACCAACTTAAACAAATCACTGTTGTTTGCCCGAACGTCAGCGCGCGGGGTTCATATTGCTGGAGGAAACTACGTTACTCAGAGGAAGCACACATGGTCGAACAGGTGACCCCATACCTGTCCATGTCCGATCGGGGAATCGAACCCCGGCCAACTTAGTGGATAGGAGATTGTGTTATTCACTGCGCCCCCTGACCAACTTACAGGATAGTCTTTAATATTTTTTAAATACTGGTACATTATTATACCAATATGTATCGAAAGCCATATAAATGGAAGGCTGTTTGATTCAAGTTATTCATTCCAGTATCTTAGTTATATCAAAGATATTGATTTCATAACGTAAGCATTTGTTCCATATTGAAAAAATGTTGCTTTAAAACAGCAGCCTTTCAAATGTTATTTGATACACATATTTTAAGTAGATGTGGCCTAAAACAGAGGTGTAACTAATACATGATTCCTTTTGGAATATGTTTTTCGAAGTCATGATTGCCGATTGCATTTGTTGTTGAACTGTGTTAGCTTCACTTACGCCTCCAGCGAATACAATCGTTTCTGTCGCTAAATAATCAGCACAAAATTTGATCAGTTACTATTTCTCATTGATTGGAGTGAACACGTGGTTAGTAATTTAATCAACAAAACTGTTATGTCTTTGATAAAGTTTGGATATGATGTTCAAGTTAGTTTAATAGGTACTACTATTAAACTGTATTGCCAGAACAAGCAGTTTAGTTCAACTCTTTATTACCTTGCAACTTACGGCTCGTCGGTTCAAAATCAATATATACATGTATATATATAAAAGATAAAACAATACATCACTAAGCTACCTTTCCTATACACACGCACACACATTCACTCAGTTAAATATATTTTGCTAAATTTGATAACACTTTCTCGTTCATAGTTGCCCTGAGCTGAAAACAATGCACATGCTTGGTTTATTGTAGTGATATAGCCTAATTAAAACAGTACCCGCCTCTCCTTCTGAGTTCACAACTAGCTTCATTTCTTTCAAACTTATCATTATCGACTGTAAATTCCAGTACTACTGTGAAGTCATTTTCTTGAGAAAATGCAGAAAGTTTCGGTAATAAAACAAGATAGGCTGGAATAACAACAAGCGCACAATATGATTTTATATATAATCTAAGACTGTTATTTACCTATGTATTCACCTTTATCTTTTGCTGATGCTGATTTGCAAATTCCCTTTTTTAAATAAATTTCAAAAGGTTTGTTGGACATAAACCGGTCTAATATATCCAGTTTTATCTTATCAATAATATGTACAATCCTTTTACCTTCGCTTTCTCTAACTTTGTTATTAACATATATCATTTGTTTCGAATGGGTTAATTGGGACAGTTAACATCATGTGTTGAAAATTTAAGTCTGATAAGATAGTATTGTTATGTCTATACACGTTGTAAAATCTCGAAGGTTTATGTAAATCAAAAACTACTTAGTGAAGTACAAAATCTATTCATATAAAACGTTTTTGCTTGTAAATATCAGACTAAAAGGAGTTCCAAGATTACGAACGATTGCTTGCAGGGCATAGTAGAATTTTGTCCAGCCCCCTCGGACGCTCAACCCTCTGTAATCAAATAACCGAAAATGATTTCCTTCCCCACTGATTGGGTCGCCCGACCGACCACATTGATTGTTCCAGGTACACATGAAGACCATCTGTGCGCTTGCTGGTCAACAGGAGTAATTGCTATATATATTGAAATTACATATTTAATATTTTTTGAAGAATAAAAGCACTTTATATTTTTTGATCGCATCACGACATCCTGCTCTTAGGGAGCATGACATCCTGTCACTGGGATAAAGTTAGCTCCTGCTTACGTTAATGTCAGTTATCGATAAGAGCTAAGGTTGACACCAAAATCAATTAGTGATCCGGTAGAAATATTCCTATCCCATTAATGTGGTGTCCAATATATGTCCTAACATGCTTTTAGGTAATTTGTGGGCACTAAAAATGTTCCTCTTGCAAGCTGTCACAATCCACTCGTTCCTTCACAGTAACATTTGCATTTATGTAGGTACATAATGTATCTAGTGTAGAAGTTATCGATATGCTTGTCAAGGGTTAAAAGACATCCCGGAGAATGAATAAGCTTTAAGCTGCCAAAGCGTATGAATTTGGAAGGAAATGCAAATGGCATATTCCTCGCAATTCCCTTCTCAGAGCCTTGCAGTAAAAAGGCAAAGAGTTTTTCATGGAGGTCCAAAAACTGAACTCACACTTACAAATCATTCAGAAACGACTATGGTTAAGGGAGCAGCTAAAAACCTTTGTTGCCTTTCATGGACACAGGGTGGGGAAGGATGCGGAGCTGGAATTGGTGACATTTGTATCAATTATTCAAATATTCATAAGGAGGGGTACGATATATCGATCAATTCTAGATCCAATGTGTTACATACAAATGTCATTTAAAGCGTGCAATTAAAATAGTACCAAACCTGGGAAAACGTCGATAAGGAAGTCTAGAGAGAAGTTTTAATTTTAAGATTGAATGCTAGTAGTCAAAGAAGGCACGAGGCCGAAATGTGAATTAATCATAATAATATTGTTTTTATTTATTTTTATTTATTTTTATTTTTGTTAAGTACTTTTATATATGACTGATACTTATTTGCTTTATGTTACTATTATTCCATAACATAGTTACGATCGTCAACCATATTCCACGCGACGTCGGATGGTCGGTTGGCGTATGGGGTCACCTTCCCGACCACGCGGATATTCTCTGGGTGCCCCGCGCGCTAACATCCGGGTCAACAAGAGTTATTGTAAAATAATAAAGTTTATGCGACGTCAGACGGTAATAAATCATCATTACATTTTTTTATCGCAAACCGCCTATTGACAATGCTCGCTTCACATTTAATAACAACTCGTTCAAAAGCAAGCACATCAGTGAACCGGAAAATGAAATATTAAATCCAAAGATCGTATATGATGGGATAACTGCATTGTATCAATATGAAAGACGGGAGAAGCATGACTGCCAGCTATACACACGTTTAGACATAAGATTAATAGAATTAATACCAGACTTAAGGTAAAAACCGTTGAAATCAGCTGCTTTACCGAGTCAATTTGTAACATGTACTGCACGGGAGTTTAGACAACAACAACATTGAAAGCTAACGTCAACAATGTATCTTTACCGACACTTATGTCTGTAAAAAAACAGCTCCCGCTTTAAAGTGTGCATCCCAGTGGGAGTGTATTGGAGAGAGCAGACGAGACGAAACACAGCGCATATTATCCGTTTTGGTTAAAAATCAGTCCCGCATTTGCACGATATTCTTAACTATCTAAGGTTGTTTACATGACTGACTCATAAGGTAAGGTAAGCACTAAAATGATAGCCGGGGTTCAATTATGTAACCTAAACTAAACCACCTTACAAAATGCACATAAACTAAAATAATGTGTTATTTATTATAACAGGCGTAAAAAAGTGGATAAACCAAATCATAATTTGTATCATGAGTATTTTCATTGTACCGCATAGGGAACTTAAACAAATACATCAGTTTTCTACAGGTCAATCTGTATGCTAAATTTGTAAAATGTCCACGTGCTAATTTTTATGAAAGTAAAGCTAGAGAGACGAGATAATTTTATAAAATGCACGATGCTTACGAAGTAAGCCTTGGTTGTTTTTTCGTCTATGAAGACCTTTCTAGAAAAGACAGTATTTGTTTGGCGATGTAGGAACGTACGCACCGTGTGTTTGTTTGGTTTACTGTTGGTGTTCGATTTTTTTGATTTTTTTTTTGTATTCTTAATTTATATCCAATGATGTTATAACGTCCGAGTAAAAAAATACAATATGTAAGACATAGAAAAACAATGATTTACCTCATTTCTTAAGAGCATGTTTGATTAGATGATACTGGTTACATAACGGGACAATAAAAACATCAATTTGCCCACAAGCGCTCAATTTTTTCAGATTAAACAGTTTTGTGACAGCACAACGCACCAAAAATACCTTGCGCACACCGTGCATACATCGTTCACACACCGTCCGCACATCGTCCACACATGGTGCGCACAACTGTGCGATTTAACAATCGTTCGCCCCGTTGTGCGCTTCTCTCCGCACAACTGTGCGATTTGCTACAATTTGTTGATCAATATTACGGAATGAAAAAAATACGGAAGGCTTGTATGCAATAATGTACACTGTATATATTACTGTAATTTCTCATCTCTATAACTGAGATTATGTACAATTTTACAATGCGTGTTACACAGTATACAGTGACCGTTAGACTGTCAAGAACGGGTTTGGCTCCTCGGTAACAGAACAGGTAAATAACAATTTGATGAGTGACCGGAGTGTTACCTGGTCTTTGTCCGACACATAGAGCTGGTATCTGATACCGTATGACTGTTATGAAAATACAACTGGTCGTTTAACATTTGTTATTTGCATTCGTTTTGGTCTATAGCTCATGGTTGTCACACCTTGGCGAGTTACGTAAGTGCCCCGGGCGGGGGAAAACTACGGTCAAGGTACAAAGTGGCTATGTTTACCTGTGTTTCCGAGACTGTGTTGTTATTTGACCCGTGTCGATTAAGGTCCTTTAAAAAACACCGAAAACACCATTTCTAAATTTAAGAAAGTTTAGACAAAAGATAAGCTTATAAATGTAGAAACATACTAAAAATCAAGTTTATATGTTTAAACACAAAACCGTATATATTGTTTTACACCAACCACGATTGTCATCGCACAGCGTTCGTCGATCGTCCGCACAAATGTGCGCAAGCAATGATCGTCCAATTTTTTATTGTTCGCACTTCGTGCACCCATCGTTCACACATCGTACACACATCGTGCGCACACCGCACATCGTGTAACGTTGTGCGATCCCACAACTGTAACTGTTTTATTCGGAGCAATTCTAGAAATATCGCACAGAGCCATCATATGACTTTTTCATGAGTAGAGATGTTAGATATGGACATTCCATCCATTTTTTTTTTTTAAATTTGGTAAAACCCTCGGGTGTCATTTCCCTATCTTACACCCTTGGACACAAACGAGCATTTTTCTTTCATTCCAACTACGAGAATAAGCTCAGAAACCATGAAAATGTGTTTGGACTCGCTGCCATTTTGAAAATATCAATTTTCCTCCAGAGCTTCTTAGACGTAAAGGAATCTGTCGGCCAGATTTAGAATACACCATATTTGCAAACAGAATTTGCGCAGAAAAAAAATCTCATCTTTCTAACGTGTACGGTAAATATATCGTAATATGTTTTAATTCCATAAAGACACCTTTTACGCATTGCGGCATCGGAGTTTTCAAAATCCGTTATGTTATGAATTCCTTTCTGGAAATGGCTGCTACCCTTACTTTTTTACATCACATAAAATTGTGTGCTTGGCAGATTAATTCATTTTTCTTACCAATGGCAGCTTTCCGATATGATAAGCATATAACATTAACTGTGACGAAAATATCATGAATTTTACAAAGGTCCGCTTTGAAGCAGATATTATCCTCACCTGTATTCAAAAACTTTTTTTATTTAACTTCGGACACAAAGTATCGACAAAGCCAGAAATTTTACATCGCGACTGCGACTGTTGTGGAAACAGTTTAAAGCTTTATACTATACTTCGATGAAAAAGATGCAATTAGGAAGCTTTTCCTATATCTGAAAAGACATCACCACTCTCTATTGCGATAGCGGCTCAAAGTTAGTAACGATTGGCCAATAAATCGCATTTATATAATTAACATACCAAATTGATGTTCTTTTTAAACTATTATTATTTTCATAGAAATGTAGATTTAACTTATAAAATGCTAACTAACGAGGCCATTCTCTTACGAGAGGCAATTCGACACTAGGATGTCTGTTGTGCTTCCTGTATTCTGAAGTCACTTTTGCCCGATTTGTGTCCATAGTAAGCAGCAAGACTCATTAACATACTATAATTAGGTTTAATTTGCGGTGAAATAACTTGGGAGTTCTCTTGCGGTCTTACTGTTAAATCCAATGATGACCTTCAAAATATTTGTGATGTGGGTTTTTTCGCTCTGTCAATAAACATGATTTTCTGTCTTTGAACTAATAAGTGTCTGATATTGATTTCTCGAATATTTCTTTAATGAAAACGATGTCGACCTTTTTGATCTTCATAAAACCGGGAGATTTCTCATTATAGCCGTTTCTTTAGAAATTGCATGTAAAAACAATACTTTCAACAATAAGGAGACATCAAACAGATTAGAAAACGATTTTTTGCCATTTATAACTATAATTTTCGACCATTTATATTTCCTTATCTTTGTTTATTGTTTCCCTGAGGAATATAAACGCAACGGTATTATATAAAATTGCACTAGGCGATGCATTCATCCGCGCACTTAAACGCATCAAACAAACCGCAATTATCTATGGCTAGTTTAATTTATCGCTTTTTCTTCTTTTATTAACGATAAAATGCACGAGACATATTCATACATTGGAACGTTCTTTCCTTTGTGTGGAACACGTTTTATTACTTGAAACCATATATAAAACATAGTAAAGAGTTCAAAATCTGTGTTATTGGAGGCCCCAAAGGACATTTTTCAACAGGTTCTGAGCGAGATTTTGTTACATCCTATCCTTGCATGGTGCCTTAAATACGAATAAGTTACAGAATCTGAGCATTTGACCTCGCTCAGTAACAGTTTATATATATCATCAGTAAAAACCTAAAATAAGCGGCAGTTTTCTGCAGAAATTACCGTCGAATGACGTCATTTTTAAAATGATATGGTTAACAGGATAAAGAAAAGAAATAACTCATGGAGGTGACAAAGGATCAATTTAAGGATCGTTCCTATGTATAATTGTGTAAGGAGGAGAAAGATTTATCGTTAGCAAGAAATAACCATGAAATATATGATATCACGAGAAATGTGGGATGCATCAGTCCCTTTAAGGACAGTAATGACGTGGAGATGTAAGTTAGGGATTTGCGAGTTGTAGGACAGGTCTATCTCTTGTGAGACGGCGGTCTCGTTTGGTTGCAAGGTAAATATAGGCTATTATAAATAAGTGAAATCCAGACTGCAGGTGGTGCCTTCGGTTTCAGTGTTCAGCTCTGCCAATGCCCTACCTCCAAACTTTGCAACCGAGTATCTCTCACAAAACAAAATATCCCAGAAAAGTATAATTAACTGATGCCACTTGGATGGATGATTAAATTGAATCAATGATCTTGAACCAATTTTCTACATCCGCCGTTGTGACAGTTCTGGGTTAAATAAAGTTCAAGAAATTATTTTCACTTCAGTAAACATTTTTGACCTCTCAGTCGTCTGTGTTATTAGTGCTTCGTTGAGATGTCACGCATTTACTATTGATATATTTCTTTATTTTTAGACTAATAAATTAACCCCTTGCATGGTCAGATGATGAACGCAAACTGTCTAGATAATAAAGAAACTGGTTCGCTGTGCGTTTTGAACTATTTGCACACTGTGTTTCGGTGTTCTGGAATTTTATTTACAAACTTTTCCTTATCGTTGTAGATGGCTGGGTCGGGATTGCCAGAGTCTGCTATCAGATGGGCACCTTGTACGGTCTTAATGAGACGGATGGATGCCGCGAATGGACTAACGATATCGGATTTACCGCCCTCTATTGTTTTTGTTCCACAAACTTCTGTAACAACGGAATTAATCTCTCGTCAGATACGCTTTTACTCTTCGCAAGTACTTTGACGTTGGTATGCTCTTTTTTGTTCCACTAGCATGAGTCACATACGGTGACGCTGTGGTGCTATTTTGGTTAACACTTTTCCAATCAATATTGGTGTACGTCGTCGGCTTCAATGGTTCAAGAAAGTAGTAATTGCGCTATAGGAGATGCAACGAAAAGCCGACGAGATTGGTGACCTGTGTCACTAATTACCGCCTTAGAAGCTAGTGGTTGAAGTTGTGGACAGTAACGAAGTATGATTGTTCCGTTACCGTTGTAGAAGGCGGAACCAGGAAAGCCGTCAATTCTTTGTCTTTTGTAAGCGCTGTAACAGAAAGCACTACCAGCTTAGGAATGTCGTCAATTGTGTTTCCCTGGTTAGCACTGTACAAGAAAAGCACCACGAGCGTAGGAAAGCTGTCCTTTTGTAGTCCGTGGTTAGCGCTGTACAATGAAGCACAAGGGACTAATATAAATGGTCTATTGTTTGTCCTTCGTTGGCGCTGTAAAAGAGTGCACCAGGAGTTTAGAAAATTTGTTAATTGTGTGACATTCGTTAGCAGTGTACAAGGAAGCACAATGGGGTTAGGAAATCCGTCAATTTGTGTTCCTGCTTAGCACTGTACAAGGAAGCGACAGGAGCTAAAGAAGCCGAAGAAAGTGGTTTATTGTGTGTCCGTAATCAGCTCTGCACAATGATGCACAATGGGCGGAACGAAATGGTCCATAATGTGTCCTTCGTTAGCGCTGTAAAGGGAAGCACCAAGGGTTTAGAAGCTTGTCCGTTGTGTGTCCATTGTTAGCAGTGTACAAGGGGGAACCAAAAGCTGATGAACGTGTCCTTGATACAGGCTTGCACTGTGAGTTGGACACAATGGTAAAGTATGTGACGCTTCTTGTCACCATATAGAGTGGCGCATTGGGGAAACGTGGTCAATTTAGTTTACATTGTTATCGTTGGACATGGTGGCATGAGGAGCTCGGTAAAGGTTTAAATTGTGTGTCACAAGTAACCGCTTTCCTAAGTGGCAATAAGGGCTCGAAACAGTGGTGAAGTGAGTACCACTAGCTCCCACTGTACGAGATGGAGTGAGCTACGAACATTAGTGAAACGTGTTTCACTAGTTACTGCTGTATAAGGTGACACAAAGGCCTGGACACGGGCGTGAAATGTTTATCACTGGCTACCCCCTCTCAAGGTGGCACTGATATTCAACATACCATCCGAATGCTGATATGAAATCACATCGAGGCACTAAGGTGCCTACACATATTTACCAAACACAATTACAAAGGCGCGGTGGTGCGTTTCTCGTGCTTAGTGACAAGGACAAAACATGGCGGTAATATCATCCCTCCTCACGCTGGATGCACAAAGTAATTGAATCTGATGCGTCCAAAGTATTTAAGTTTATAACTATAGTATTGGACTTTGACACCACTGTGATATAGCTCTGAACAGTATGATAAGGAGGTCACGTTTCATCAAGAATATCTCTGAAACGATGAGAATCACCAAATCATTCTGATCCTTACCTTGATCAGTTAATCGATGTGATGCAAATACAATAGTGGAAGTTGCTGTTATATTTCTGTTACCATAGTTACGGCGAACGGGAGTGGCGGTGCACAATACATGAATATGTAAAGACGATGCACAATACATGAATATGAAAAGTGTATTTTAGGAAAAAGTAGACATGTTTTAGATAACTTGACTTAGTCATGTGATGAAGTCAGGTTTAATCGATGAAAATCGATGATATGAAACAATCGGGAACGACGGAGTTGTATAACATAATAACATATAAAATATGTATTATATAAACTGTATTTCCATGCATCTGGCAAGGTAAACCATTGTTAGGTATGTAGGTACGAGTTTTGGAAGTCTTATTTTGTGGGGAGTGTTTCTAGACGTTTTTGAAATTAAGATCAACAACCCCGCCCTTATGGTAAATATATATGGCAATGTCGTTAATAGAAATGACATTTTTACCAAGTGTTGATTTAAACACATAAAACGTCTGTTAATGCCTCTGCATGCCAGAACAGATTTAAACAACACATGCTGAGATTGATTATCAGGCCCTTGTGCTTTACCTGTCAGTGTTAAACCCATCCGTCCGGTGCATGACACTATGTATACATACACATATATAAATATTGGCTTGAGGTGGGATGTACATAGAAAAGTGATGTCAACTATGCAGACTTTGTCTCGTTCTCTATTCAGAACGGCACGGAACAAATTGTGCTATTTCCCTTCGTTCGTTGACAAGTCAGATGAATGGATGCCCTGTTTGACCTTTGACCTTTAGACTTTAGAATTGCCATTGCGATCACAGGATTGCATGTGACATTTATCACTTACTTAGAACCACTCTCTATAAGACAGCAGGAATGTACTACCCTTCCAACCAAACCCGTTATCACAGTCAGTTTGGTTTGAAATATCCTATTTTTTTGTGTGATATGGCATATAATTGCATTCTTCCAAAATATGGAATATAGGAATCCATTACGACTGAAGCAACTGTTACTGTGACGAAATACTGTCTATTATCAACAAACAAACGAATAAAATTGTCATATCAAGTACGTTATGTTCCTGACCTTAGTGTACAAAACTGATTATGATGCATTCAACGATTAGAATATCCTTACCATGATTATTGGAGGGATCCTAAAACATTACTTTAGTTTTCTGTTTAAATATTTCACCAGAACATTATTCAATTTTACTTCTTTATAAAATTACAGCTTACTGTTTCCCAATGGCATTTAAAGTGGCCATTATCGCTTATTTTTATCTCATTTGAATTTGATTAGTAACGAAAACGTATAAGTATAGTTTTCTGGCGATTATTCAAATTTATCATACATTTAATGTCATCATTGTTTCCATTTATTATTATTCCAAGTTCGTATCTAACGATTACTATTATACAAATGTATCAAACTGAAGAGTTATCATTCAATCACATGTTTATTTTCCTTGTCTTAAATTTGCTTTTATTGTGCAAAAAGTGTTACTTTTATGCTTTCCCCAGCTAGAAATCCTTTTTGAGATTTTTGTATTCTTCTCAAATGTTAATATGATCTATCTCTGTAATTGACGTTTAAACAACACGTTCTCTTTCCTGATTCTGTGAACTAGTTAATGTCAAAAGAGATGCGCATGGTTAGGTTCTATTACTCAATATTTCCATGTTTCTTCTAAATTAATACAAATGTGATTGACTAGATCAATCAAAACAATTTTAAGGTAATCTCATCGCTTGAAGCCAAAAATCGGAGAATAGTGGAATGTATGAGAAAAAAAATCTCTGGTTCAATTTCGAGAGGCATTTTTGGATTAAAGTTTAAAATCTAACATTTTTCATAACTTAAGCAAGTTGAATTAACTTGCAAGTTTTAGACCATCAAAATGTTTGTAAATAAAATGCCCGAAATATTTACTATCAACAAACGATTGATAGTCAAACGATGAGTATGAATAGGTTAACCCATACAGGACTTTGCGTAATGCATTTGTGAGTGAAAATATGTGTACCCCCATGACTGAATATAGTTTGAGGTGTGTTTTGGAGATGAAGTCGGGAACCTTACCATGAACATTAATAAATTGAGTGTTATAAAATGTGTTATTCTTTAGACGAGTTGCAAAATGAAGCAAATGAAGATAAAGACGCCGCATCTGTATAATTGCCTATTTATAGAGTTTTGATTTTTGTATAAGTGTTTGTAATAGCGCAAATAATTTGTAAAGTAGGAGTACTATTCAACTTTGATTATTTCAGGTATGTCTTTATATTTTTCCTTTGACCTTAAAAAAAGATATAGTCTCTTGTTTTGACAGCCTGCTGGCCTGGTTACAGAAATATTGGAATGTTTTTCCTGCAATGACGGTCTCAGATTCCTCTAGATTATTGTTTCCCATGAATGAATAGAAAAAATGTCTCACGTTTTATTTCGAATCATAAAAAGAGGGGAAATGCTTGAAGTGTTATTATATGCTTTCCAGTTTATAGAGATATTGATTTCTTTCGCTGTAATGGCGTTCAACTATTAGCAAATTCATTATTGTATTTTACCACTACTGTCTAAATAATATTTTGGATAAAGGTTGAAAGACCGGTTCCGAACTTTTACCGGACATATAGCACAAACATTCACGTTTTCAAAATATAATCTTTGTAGGAATATTGACCTCCTGCAGGACTGTTTGCCCTGTAAGAATGCTTTCTGGCTGTATGAATATTTGCCTGTTGAAGGATTTTATGCCTGATGAAAGAATGTTCGCCTGTTGTAAGAATATTGCCCTGTATGAGGAATATTTGCCTACTACAGTCATGGTTTTCTGGCGTATTCATGCTTGTCTGATGCAGCAATTTTTATTGTTTGCATGTTGTTGGTATATTTGTTGATTGTTTGAAAGTCTGGCTATTGCTGTAGAAATATTTGCCCTCTAGGAATGTTTTATTCTGTTGCAGGAAAGATTACCTGCATAAGGAATGTCTGTGAGCGGTATAATTGTTTATGAGCATTAAAGAAAAAGGTTTTTTTTAGGAAAGTTTGCCATATAAGAATGTTTGCTGTAAGAAATACTTGTCTGTTGCAACAATGTTGCATACTGTATGGAAGTTTGCCTACTGTAAGAATGTTTTTCCAAGTAGAGCGTTTGTGTGCTGAAGGGATTTTTGCCTGCTATATCCCAGTGAGCACATAACGTTGCTACAACGTTGTGTTCAAGTCAGATTCTTACGTTGCATATTGGTTCCCAGAAGGTTGCATGTGAAAGTTTTCCTGACATCTTTTCATAACGGTGCCACTACGTTGTGTTTAGGTCAGATCCTAACGTAATATTTTGGTCCGTAGAAGGTTGAAGGTGAACGTTTTCCTGACGTCTTTCCACAACGTTGTAGCAACGTTATGATATTATCTGAATTCAACATTTATACAAGGTTATATACAAACGTTGTCCGAACGTGGGTAACAACAAAGACGTCAGATTTCGATTTTGTTTTATTAAAAATATTAACATGCATGCATTATTACATGCACAATGTATAAGATTTATAAGATTTATTCATCCATCATTCCTCTTCTAGTTTGACATGGCTTGGCCCGCTTTAGATTCGGTGTCCTTCATATTCTCTATGTTGATTCTGCAACAATAACATATATGTATTATTGACTTAAACATAGATATATACACATATTTAGAGAAAGATTCTATGTAATGAAAGAATAATCACGTCTGATTGTAGGAAGTGTTTTCATTCTATCGGATGTTAATCTCGACTGTGCAAACATGAATACTTTATTAACAATAAAAATAATAGTAGTTTAAATGCACAAAGTAACCACCCACGTTTTTTCACATGTGACGCAACACGTCAACATACTTTCACAAAGTGACAAAACACGTCAACATATTTTTACATAGTGACACAACACGCCAATATATTTTCACATATTGACACAACACTTCAACACACTTTCACATAGTGACACAACACGTCAACGTATTTTTCCATAGTGGCACAAGACGTCAACAGACATTCACGAATTGCCACAACACGTCAACGAATTTTCACATAGTGACATAACACGTCAACATATTTTCGCATAGGGACACAACACGCCGATATATTTTCACATATTGACACAACACATCAACACACTTTCATACAGTGACACAACACGTCAACGTATTTTCAAATAGTGACACAACACGTCAACGTATTTTCAAATAATGACACAACACGACAACGTATTTTCACAAATTGACACAACACGTCAACATATTTTCACGTAGTGACACAATACGTCAACATCATATCACATAGTGACACAAGATTTCAACATATTTTCACGTAGTGACACAACACGTCAACATATTTCCACGTAGTGACACACCACATCAACATATTTCCACATAGTGACACACCACATGAACATATTTTCACATAGTGACACAACACGTCAACATATTTTCACATAGTGACACAACACGTCAGCGTATTTCACAATTTGAAACAACACGTACATATATATCATATTGGGATTTTATACTGTATCATTTCACTAATAAATAAAAACTAGACTGATTAATTTCAGATCAAAATTATAAGTATACACATTCCTTTATAAAGATCTCGTGGTATTGCTTTGAATGATAAAATTTATTATCTCTGACATCATAAATGATTTATCAAAGCTATTTTCATGCCGAAAAAATAAGTTTCAAATGCAAATATTTCATATTTTGATAGTGGAACGGGTATATCTAATACAAGGAAAGGCCTTTATGAATTGTTTTAATTACATAGGGTTTAACGCCCTATTTCATTGTAACAGTAAACGTCACTTACGGGTGTGTTATACAGCGATAGTAATGTATAAGCGGAAAGCTTCATAAAGATAGATATACAATGTTATTGTCACAATGATTAGTTTTACACGGATCGAAATCACAATCTTTTTTGTAAATATTCAGTACGCCTGCTATTTTAATAATACCAAGTTATTGAATCATAAAACCGTAATAAAGGATGGAAATGATTGACGTTTTCTTATTACAGATGCGTCATCAAATTCTCATTTTGAAAGTTATATTATGTAAAAATATGTCCATGTTCTCGTAAACCTCGTCAATATGACGTCAAACTACTGCATTGACCTTGTAAACTACGCCAAACTGACTTTTATGCTAATTAAGCGATCATAAAGGAGGGGGGGGATAAATCTAACAAAATTGTTTATTGCATAGGTGAATTCGTCACATCTCCTGTATTTCACCAATTATATTCCGCAGACAAAAATGTTCATTCCTCAAAATGAACGCTGAAAACTAGCTACATGTGCATGCATATGATAGTCATTATGGCAGTACGGAACGTATTTTCACGTATTGCCACAACACGTCAACGAATTTTCACATAGTGACACAACACGTCAACATATTTTCGCGTAATGACACAACACGCCAATATATTTTCACATATTGACACAACACATCAACACACTTTCATACAGTGACACAACACGTCAACGTATTTTCAAATAGTGACACAACACGACAAAGTATTTTCACAAATTGAGGCAACAAGTCAACATATTTTCACAATGTGACGCAATAAGTCAATATATTTTCACATAGTGACACAACACGTCAACATATTTTCACGTAGTGACACAAGATTTCAACATATTTTCACATAGTGACACACCACATCAACATATTTCCACGTAGTGACACACCACATCAACATATTTTCACATAGTGACACAACACGTCAGCGTATTTCACAATTTGAAACAACACGTACATATATATCATATTGGGATTTTATACTGTATCATTTCACCAATTAATGAAAAATAGACAATGATTAATTTCAGATCAAAATTATAAGTATACAAATTCCTTTATAAAGATCTCGTGGTATTGCTTTGAATGATAAAATTCATTATCTCTGACATCGCAGCAATTGACCCAAACCTAGCGGAAATACCAGTTGATTGATTATGCATATGCTATCTAGCCAATAGGTTGCTATGGAGATTGACCAGAATGACCTATACCTTATCAGGAGGTAAGATCTGTACAGACCCGGGCCCCCAAGTACACATAGTGTACCCTAGTCGTTAACATGCGGGGTGTAGTACACTAAATGCCACTCGTTGATCCGATTAAGCGCAACTTGTCAGCAATGAAATTTACTTATTGTGAATGAAAAAACAATCAATAATTTCTGTTTCACCGGTTGACTGGCCTAAAGTTGTTTATAATATGACCTAGGCCTAATGTATGCACACGTGTTGATACATATATAGTGTCAATATAGTGAACTCCTCTACCGCTAAGGGGAAGAGAGAAATCCGTTATAATATGAAGTCTTCGTAGAGAGTGGGAAATAAAAAATAAACAGACGGTTAAAACTATTGTTAATCGTACATCATGGTTATCAGGATTAGCGTTTGACCCGTTAAATTCAATTTATAACTTTAAAATGAACATGGACAAACGTGCAATCGTTTTCTTATACATGGCCTGACTGATCATCGAAGCTGCCGTATTTTTTAACATTATCACATTGCGTTAGTATAGAAAATGTGCACATTACAAAAACACACTAGAGTTGCATACCTTAATTGAAGTTGCTCAATGGACGGGATTCCTCAAAACATGAACAAGGACGTCTCAGAAATCAAGTGAAGTTTCCAACACAAACAGGAAGTGAGAAAAACCGCGCATATAAGCGAAAGTGAAAATTTGAATAGAATTAGATTGGAAGTAGAAATGGTAACAGCATAGATTTATTTAGAATATTTGGCTCATTTAGAAATACTTCACGAAACATAAATTGTATCAAACTGATATTAAAGTTACCAGAATACAACGTTGTACCAACGTAAATACAACGTTGTGTGCCCACTGGGATAGGAATGTTGAAGGAAGTCTTGCCCTGTACATGTATGTTTGTCTGCTGTATGAATGTTTGTCTGTTGTATGTATGTTTGTCTGCTGTATGAATGTTTGCCTGCTGTATGAATGTTTGCCTGCTGCATGAATGTTTGTCTGTTGTATGAATGTTTGTCTGTTGTATGAATGTTTGTCTGTTGTATGAATGTTTGTCTGTTGTATGAATGTTTGTCCTAAAAGAATATTTGTCAACTGCATGAATACCTGCACGTAATCATACGCCGGACGACAAACAATGCCAATATTTACTTGGCTTCATCATAAATCAAAAGTCGAAATAAATATCTTTAGTAACACAACACACATGTCCTTGGTAACATATGCGTTATGGCTACACGTACAGTTGTTGACCAAAATCTAACACAAAAAAGCCAAATATTGAAGTAAAAAGTTCACACTAACGTCAAAATTATGTTGGTGGATATGAACTGCATACCAAAAAAACGTGTCTACACTGGCTAATCAACTAGACTTTAAAATTCATAAATATGTCTTTATCACTAAAAATCAAAAGGGGAGCTTTATACACCGTGTATACAATGCTAGACACACACAGATAGTTATAGATAAGGGAAAACAATATCCGCACATATAGATATAGATATGTATTTATATTGAAAGATATTAATTTCGCTCATATCAAGTCATGTTAGATAGGCTTTGCCCACGTCATATACCCATGCTCGCTGCTATACACGTTTATCGTTCATCATAACGTTACATACGTTTATTGTTTACATGATCATTATTGAATAAACGAATGACATTGAAATAGTTGATTTCAATTTGTTTTCCTTCTATAGTACACGTACAATATCATGGAACAATATTTGTCTGTGCGCTAATTAAATTGTCATAGGTGTGATATTCAAACATAGCGACTACAGGAAGCGATAGAAACAACACTAATGTAAAACAAACGTTAACCATTTCCTTATAAGGCTTTGTGTTTCCCTCTGTGGACGAATACGGTGTAGGTAATAATATTACGGAAGTATACTGGTGTCAATTGACAAAAAATGTATCTCATTTCAACGCGCTTACTCATTTGAACGAGATAACCAACGTGTTAAAACGAGTTAAAATAACTTTTGATTTTGAAATAGACACTTAAAGCTTCCGTATAATATATATATTTGATTTTCAATTACAAAATCTGGAGAACAAAGACTTGAAAATTACACGACGTAGACCTCGTTGGGCGGTATATAAGTGAAATACTTTAACTGATATCGGATATAAAAACTCAATTGAAAACAAACAAAAACCTAACAAACATATTAAGGATTGGGGGACATAGAATTCGTCTTTCGAGGCTCGTTAATTGGAAAACTTTGGTAAAAAGTCACGATGGAATCTTGGAGTTTACTGATTTTTGCATCCACTTGTTAAGACTTCTTTTTCAACCTATCATACAATATTGAAAGAGCCTTATACATGCACCATTCAAGTATAGTAATATAGACAGTGATATATTTTAAAAAACAGAAACTATATCAATACAAAGACAGACATAGTAATTTGTCACCCTTGTAATTTGTAAGACTCTTTCTAATTAGATATCTTGCCGAGGTTTGTATTTCTATAGACCCTGCACTGCCGTGCGAGGGTAGATAACTCAAACTAGAATCTCTCTTCATAACAACAAAAATGGCGTCCGACTCACACAAGCGTTCGAGGTGTGCCAATCATTCACAAGATAAAATAGCCTACTTAATTGACAGCAAATTCAACAAAACAGGCAATGAGGGGGCCGCCGCTAGGGTGCTAATTATAAAGATGGTTGTGTATTGTCCGAAATTTTGCCGAAAAAGTGTCCGGTACTGTAGGGGCTATTTTGGTAGCAGTCAAGTAAGGTGACCCAAATCAGATCCCAAATCATCATTTTATACTTTTTCTAAACAATTTCTTCCGGTTGGTAAGTATGGATTATGAGAAGTTCTTTTTTACACAACCAATACACTGTCACCTTCATCAGACAAATGACCGATGAAGCGTATGCACACAAAGGTGTCAAATGTGTACGAGTTGTCTATAAAATCGATGTCGATTTCGGCTATGCTGGAAACGTATGTACAATAGTTGTTATATATGTACCGAAATGACTCAATTCAGCTACGCATTGTTAACACTTGGTCATAGAATGGGCCTTAAAACGGGTAAAAAAAAACAGTGTCAAAGTAAGGCGAAGAACAAGAAAAGGCCAATCAAGGATAAGAACAAAACCAAAGGTCAAGTGGTCATCCCGTATATAAAGGGTATATCCGAAACCATCCAGAGGATATATCGTGATCATGGCATAGCAACAGCCATGTAGCCCTACAAGACGCTTTGCAATATCCTAGTACACCCAAAGGATAAAACATCTAAAGAAAACGTCACAGAGTGCGTATACAAAATCGGATGCAAAAACTGCGACGCATCATATATTGGAGAGACTGGAAGGCGAGTTGGGGTCCGCCTTAGTGAACACCGGAAAGACACAGAAACCCAAGAAGGTAGGAAATTCACCAGATCTGAAAGAAAACAGTCGGAGTCCAAGATAAATAAATCGGCAATCACAGACCGTGCCACACAGAAAAACTATGGGATTGACTGGGAAAACTCCAAAGTTTTAGACAGAAAGACCAATCTGTTCAAGCGGCAGATACAGTAAAGGAAGCCATCTGGATACGTGGCAGTGGGCCAGTTCTAAATCGAGACGAGGGGGCTCAAAGACTCTCGCACATCTATGACCAAGTGTTAACAAAGCGTAGCTGAATTGAGTCATTTCGGTACATATATAACAACTATTGGACATACGTTTCCAGCGTAGCAGAAATCGGCATCGATTGTATAGACAACTCGTACACATTTTACACCTGTGTGTGCATAGGCTTCATTGGTCATTTGTCTGATGAAGGTGACAGTATACATACTTTACTAGTCATCGAAACGTCATATAGAAAATTTTATTGATTGTATAAAAAAGAACTTCTCATAATACATCCTCTCATACATTCATTGAAAAATCTGAGGAGGACTTATATTCATTTATTTTTGTATCAAAGGAAGAATATCGATGGGTGTTCTTACAAACGAAATTAGCACCCGGAGCTCACTTGAGATATTTATAGAACGCTCTGAAGTCAATAATCGGCGTTTCCAGTTTTTACGAATATAAGGACCCCAATCGGATCAAGGCTTTAATTTTGCAGTATCTTTTCCTTCAAATGAATATTATTTGTCAGCATATTAACATTTTAAGATGACTTTAGGAATTTATATGACAAAAAGTATTTCTATAGTGTATATTTTCCCTATAGTCCAAAAAAGAATGCATAGTCGTCGCACGCGTCATTTTTTAAAAACGTAATCAAAACACTGACATTTGAGTTTGAATTACGTTTACTGGTGCTATTTGAACTTAAAAACTAACCATCTGTAGACAAAAAATGGTACATAGCTACATGTATCTATTCTAAGGCTACATTATTTTTATAACTGTTTTGTTGACACATTTATTGATTTATAAGTATTTTTGCAAAAAGTATTGTCACATTACAACTCAAACTCACAAAGTGACTTACATGTATAACTTTGCACAAAAAACCGGCTCATGGTCTATAAAAACCAGACGGGGTCTATGATCCCGTAGACCCCTCCTACCCCAGAGATTACTAATAATGCAGCCCGTGTGTCAATGTGCAATATTGTATGACGGGAATCCTTCGCCTTACGCTGGTAAAATCTATATTCACACAGTTTTAATTTCGCCTTCATTACGGAGGGCAAAAAGGGTCAGAAAGGCGAAATATTAATTTGTGGCGAGAATAACCTGGTACACAGACTAAACAACGATAAATGAGAAAAGAAATGTATACAATAAAAAACATACATGAATAGTAATATATACAATCAGCCTATATAAATTATGACTTTGAATGTACAATGATAGCAATACAAAGCGACCAACAAGAATGGCAATACTGTATATACAATGATACAGATGTACTAATAGTCAAGCATACAAGGATGGTAATACAAAATGTATATACAATGTTATCCATTCACATATGAAGCTATTAAGGTTAGCGATATATCTTAGGTATAAGTCCCAGGATAGACCAGCAATGATATATACATACACAAATAGAAATGTGTACAACGATATACATTTAAAGTACATTCAAGGCTAGTGATATCAACACATTGTTGCATATGAAAGATTCCTGTCCAACTGCACTGCCATTTTCCCTATATAAAGTAACCTCCCCTTAACTCCGTTTTTGCACATTTGGGTTCGTACACTTCTGTTGGTAAAACAATCTATAGTCCAGGGTTCGAATCCTGTCTGGTCCTGCAGAAAGTTTAACACTCAGAACACGTTTGTTGGTTATATTTCTTATATCTCCGTGATGTTTTCATGACTGTCCAGCAAGGTATTCTTTTCTATTCATAAATGATTTACCAAAGCTATTTTCATGCCGAAAAAATAAGTTTCAAATGCAAATATTTCATATTTTGGCAGTGGAACGGGTATATCTAATATAAGGAAAGGCCTTTAGGAATTGTTTTAATTTCATAGCGTTTAACGCCCTATTTCATTGTGACAGTAAACGTCACTTACGGGTGTGTTCTACAGCGATAGCAATGTATAAGCGGAAAGCTTCATAAAGATAGATATACAATGATATTGTCACAATGATTAGTTTTACACGGATCGAAATCACAATCTTTTTTGTAAATATTCAGTACGCCTGCCTTTTTAATAATACCATGTTATTGAATCATAAAACCGTAATAAAGGATGGAAATGATTGACGTTTTCTTATTACAGATGCGTCATCAAATTCTCATTTTGAAAGTTATATTATGTAAAAATATTTCCATGCTCTCGTAAACCTCGTCAATATGACGTCAAACTACTGCATTGACCTTGTAAACTACGCCAAACTGACTTTTATGCTAATTAAGCGATCATAAAGGAGGGGGGGGATAAATCTAACAAAATTGTTTATTGCATAGGTGAATTCGTCACATCTCCTGTATTTCACCAATTATATTCCGCAGACAAAAATGTTCATTCCTTAAAATGAACGCAGAAAACTAGCTACATGTGCATGCATATGATAGTCATTATGGCAGTATGAACTGATATAAACTGAACAAATACATCTTGGATGTACTCCCCAGAAGACACAAATACACACATCTGCACAGACTTCTGAGGGACTCAGTATCGGTGGGAGTTGACCTAAATATCTGTTATCTGATGCTTGATGCTGATTCCGTTTGATGCGGACATCGTCTACGCGTGTTAACAAAAACAGTGTGCATGGTAGACCCTATGTATCTGCCAATCCTTCTCATTGTTCCGACAGCAGCTTGTAAGCGTCAGAGGTTTGGGAGAGCGACATGGCTGCTATGACTAATTCCAAATTATCCCTTGCCTGTGATCAGTCAGCGAATTTAAGAATTAATGACAAGCATCATTACTCTATGCCAGCTATTCATTGATGTTAAGCAGTTGTGAGGCCTTGTGATACTGCAGATTCGCTAATCAAAACAACATGAACCTGGATTGTCAATGTTCTACAGGATTCTTAATTACTTTGGACGTTGACTATGGTCCCCTGCCACTGACTGTACAGCATAACAACTAACAAATGACTCTTGTCTGTTTTGCTCAGAGTAGCCAATCTTCAATATCCCCTGGCGTGCATGTGTTTAAGCAGTGGCATGCATATTATATAACCATCAAAATAATAGCAGTTGTAAGACCATGTGATATTGAAGATTGGCTACTCTGAGCCAAACAGAAAAGGGATTGTCAATGTTCAGCGGGGTCTATCACTTTTGGGCGTTTGCTTTGGATGGCAACATGCTGTGCACCATTACAGTTGAACATTCGATTAATGACACATATCTCGTATAATCATCAAAATCCTTTCATAAACCTTGCATCTTTCATGAACGTACTCGAAGGGTCTTCGTATTCCAAATCTTTCCACTCATTAGCAAGTTTGGAAATCCATTCTCAAGTTCTCAAGTCGTGGCCAACTTCCTATTGAGAATTCTCATGCTGACATTACATGATAATGAACATATTATACTACATGTATAAGTAGGTTGTTTAAATTAGTATACAGATTACAATCCCGATTCTCAGTAACCAACCCCAACCCCACCCCTCCCACCATTAGTCTTACTTAACGACTAATAAGTTATGCAGATATATGGTACTCGTTCTTTATTCATTATAAGTCATTATAATATGTAGGTAAACGACGTTAACTTAGTTAATAACAATGTGTTAAGGCTGATATTTTAATATGAATAGTTCCCCAACACTTGTGACATATTAATCTTTTTTGCGACCCGATTAAATTCTAAGAGCCATGCGGAATCTCAGTTCTCTTTTAATAGTCGTGGAATAGTATAATGGCTTACAATCATGATTTCTGTAGCTTTTAGAAACCACAAAAAATATAGTACAATGGCCCGGTAACAAATGTTAACGGTATATAGATATGGGAAATCATTAGCCTATCACCAAGGTCCCTGGGTTCAATTCCACAATTACATGTAGATTAGAAAGATTCTTTGTCGCCTGCCCCAAAAACGTGTGTTTTCCTGGGTACTCGAGTTCGAATTCCCTTCAATAT
Organism: Mizuhopecten yessoensis; assembly: GCF_002113885.1. Lineage (NCBI taxonomy): Eukaryota > Metazoa > Mollusca > Bivalvia > Pectinida > Pectinidae > Mizuhopecten > Mizuhopecten yessoensis. Next base: position 1,682,745 of record NW_018405801.1, read on the forward strand.
TAAAACCCGCGCGCGCCAACACCGTGGGAAACAAAAGTAATAAATTTAATTTAAAAAAAAAAATACATATTAACATTTCTTTTATAAATGCAAAGGGCCGTGTGATAGCGGTTAATGAACGACCGTTATATTAGCTGTCTTTTCGTTGCATTTAGTGGTGTTACACACAGCTAAACATGCAATAAACATCATAACATGCCTCTCCTCTTTATGAATGTTATAAAATGATAAATCATCTAAAGTTAATTTATCATTCAAGGTAACTTTATCTTTGTTTTCTTATTAACAATCTACAATAAAATTAAAGTAAAATTCACAAGTAATACTACTTGTGAATTTTACTTTAATTTCAGTAGTTCAGCATGACAACTGCCATCTGAATTTGAGACCGGTAGGCTTCTTCAAAGCCAGTTAAAGACAAATTAAGATTCGCATTACCTCGGTGCATTTATTAAGTTTAAAAAATATATTATTTTGTAGTATCAGATTTGGTTGTAAAAGAGAGTAACATGTTATAACGCCAATGAACGAGTTTATTAAAGCATCGGCCTTAATGTCTTACTACATATCTAGACCAAGTTAACGTCGCTATGTACATGTACAATTTTAATAACTAAAATTTGGGTTCAGTGTATCTAAATTAGATATATAAACTTCGATGTTTAATTGTGGTCTTTAAAATGGCTAATGATGAGTTAGACTTTAGGGTGTCCATATCATGATTTAGTCGAAAGTGAGGCTGTGATGGAATTGTTGTCGTTTGGAACGAGTTCCAGGGGAAATTACTCGCACAGAAATATTTTGTGTATTGAATACACGGGACTAGGGTATGTCAATTTGGAGGACATCGTTCATTACTTTATATATAAACGAACCAGTCAACGCCTAAATGAAATATAAAACAATAACTTAATAAATAAATGAAGGTAAATAAATTCACAGCAAAAAAACAGTGAAAATTAAAAAAAACTTGGATCGTATCGGATTTCAATTTCTACTATAATTGGACTCAATGCAGCTAGCAAATGTTACCTGTTACATTTGCCAATGAAACTGACCAGACTAACATTGTCTGTGCGAATGAATACGCTTTAGAAAATCTTATATATAAAGTGATGTTTTCATCAACAAAAATTAAATATAACCTTCGAAATAGGTTATTATGTGTTTTTCTTCATAATTTGTCTGTATTGAACTATCAGTATATACCATCATGTTGTGTGGTGGTCCTTCAATGACGGACTATATTGTTTTTCATTACATCAATACGCAGGCATGCACAAGCTCCAAAATCTGGGACAAATTATCAGAATGGACCTTCACAAGTTCTAATTATCGAAAAAAACATGTTGATTGAAATATACGGATTGAATCTTGCTTTGGTCGATAACATGTGGTGAAGAATTGAGTTGGTCTTTAAACAAATTCAACATGAACTGCGAAGTGTATAAATAGTGGCGCGTCCTTAAATGACCATAGCTGTTGATAGGACGTCAAACACAAACAAACCAAACCATTACTAACAATAACCAATAACGCTCATTGAAGATATTATGAGTTAACAATGAATGGTTAGGATATAATATTTGATATTTCACAATGATCCTTGCCAGACTTGACCAAATTCTAACTAACTTTGGTATTTTTTTAAAATGACTTGATGAGCCATTTGTCCACGTTTCGTTTCGCTGTAGGGTGCCAGTAACTGGTCCTATATGTACCACGTTTTTCAATGGTCACAAAGGACCGATTGGAACGTTCATACATTATGAGTGCATATTCGGTTTAGGATACAACTGCATATGTCAAGATGATTTTTGATAAACAAGAAACAGTGTGATATATAAAAAAAGAAGATATATTTATTCATAATATTCGTCATATTGCACTCACATCTACATAAATACGATACGAATACTATAAAAAGATCTTGTACTCTCAGCAAGACGTCAATTTTGGATGATACTACATACGATTATGAATAAAAAAATACATTGAAATACTCAAACCGACACATTATTGGCTTAGTTCACAACTTTAACAACCACAGAGTTAATAGTATTTATAATTAATTGGACATCACATACAGCATTGGGTTGGGAGATTTTGTTAAAGGTGTAAACATAAATTTGATCATGAAGCCAAATTTGTACTTTGTCGCTTTAATATTTATAAATCTGCATGGAAGCAATTTGATTGGATATTAAAACAATATTTTCCTATCGTGCTTGGCAGTTTTAGAAATTATGTGTAAGCCAAATATGTTTAACTATAAAAACAACAAGGCCATGGTAAATGTATTAAGATTAGGAGAAGCGCACGTGTCGGCGATAAGGATAACCTTAAAAATGTATCAGCGATTAGCTCATTAGAAACAAACGTATCCGTGACCCCGATAAATAAAAATCAACGAATAGGAGATTATGACAACCCAAAATAAGCGAATAATAATTATGATCACAAAAATAAACGTGTCAGCGACTATGATAACATAAAAAGAAATACTGATAACTAGCAACAAGCGTTTCAATGACTTGGACATAAATACGATACAAGAACTCTTGTTAAGTCCATCTGGACGTCCTCCGAAGGATGAACGTCGACGTTTTCGGAAGAAACCGTCATATCCCACCAGTCAAGATAGACGATTCTATCATGTAGTCCTTTGAATTCTTCATACCAAATTTGGCCGTGACATCGACGAAGGTAGTCGAGAGGTTCCAGCACAGACGTGTATGTGATTGAGTGAGGACCTTGGATAAAGACAGCTGTGTCCGGGGCTCTCTTCCAAAGCCTCAGCAAGGCCTTGCGTGCGTCTCTGACCATAGCTTTATACACAGCGATTGTGGCTTTCGTTAAATGGTAGTAAAAGTGAATGACCACAACTATTGGCCGGTCAGCCGTTATTTCGTCTAACCAGCTGCCTACTGACCGCATGGTGTCAAGTCCCTGATAATCTTTCACAAATAAGGGGGCATTGTGAGGAGCCCACATAAGTTCTAAGTTCAAGTCTTTGTTATGCGCCTCAAGAAGCTTATGCCAACGGTCTCCTTTTGTGTATTCAGAGGTGTTATAGGTAGATCCTGACATGGTGACCAATTGGACAAATGTTCCTCGACTGTTTGAATCTCCAAGCACAACGAATCGTTTATTTCTGAAACATGATATGTAATCTCCGGACCGGAACTTTGGTGAACAATGGAGGTTAACCCATTGGTTGTGGAAATAGTAACCCGCAGGAATGGAATCTTCCCACGTGTCAGCTCGGGGTCGATCATAGCACGTGCCAGGTGGCGATTGCAGGCTATTCACCTTACCTGTAAATCAAAATGTGTATGTATAAGCTTTCAAATGCTATGGCAGAACAAAATATGTTTCTATTGTCTTATAGAAACAGAGAGAAAATTTATTTTGATATTTCTAGAAATACATTTACCCGATATCAATGGCGCATATTTGTAAAACATTCCCCTAAAATCAAATCGCGCCGCTAACGGAAGGACAGATAACATCAATTTAAAATTGAACAATATCAAGAACGATTTCAATTCATTTTTGAACTCGTCTCGCTAAAAAAAAAAGTTTGTTTCAATTAAATATTTTGCTTTAATTTAGCATAAATGTTTATAATACTAATTTTTGCTCAAGGTGTATTTGTTTGCCTCGAACAAATTTTAATTTTAACGACAGTAAAATCATCACGACATAGAAAAGGAACTATGACATTACCTTAATTTGCACACGACGTTTGAGCAAAATCAATACAAAAAAGGACAATTAGCATCACTTTGGCGTACACAATAAGTCTGAGCAAAATCAGGACAAAGGTCGGGACATCACCTTGGCTTAAACCCATAAATGTGTCAATCAACCAAAGTCTACGGCACAACCATGTTTGGTGACCGATCAGAACTTGAAACGCGTTACGCATGCCGACCAGTGCCCGTGTGAAGTTCCATAAGCATCTAGTTAGTATTCTCCGAGAAACTCCCGAGAAAACGTAGAAAGACATAAACGCAGCAAACACTATTGTTAGCTGGATTTAATTACTGTAAACGTACAGATTAAACGGTAATTTTATTTTTGGCGTTTTAACGCTTTAGCTATTTTGATAATCTATTACAATTTGATAGCACGATAGAATTTGAGTTTGTCAAAATTAGTGCGATTTAGAGTTTCAGAAAGTTATAAAAAATAGAATGCACAAAAACAACACAAATCGATATGAAGAAACAGCATAAGAAGCGGAAAAGATAACAATAAATAATATATCAGGAAATCTAACAGTGCCATTACCCGATGGTTCTGAAGAATAGACTTTTCTTCCGCCATATACGTCACTTACATGATGTCTCCTGTCATTACTAGGGATGTATGTAGGTCACTACCGATCTAGGACACAGTGGCGGGTGTTAAATCATGATAGACACTAAAATCGACCAGTCGAGAAATAGGCAAGGTGAACCACAATAAAAATTCCTCGGCGTAGGTTGAGGCGCGTTCTCGATAACCCAGGGGTTCCAGTTGTTCGCTCGCTTGCGCTCTTTGCACCCCTGGAATATGTCATAAAAATTTAAGGAATCTGTCAGTCGTATTACGGTAACATTGACTGGCTTTGAAGTCGACTGTCGCTTCTCTGTAATCTTTAAAGGATAGGGATCAGCCTAGCGATTGGTCAGGTTCTTTTTTACTTGAGACCAATCAAATAGCTATCTGCGTGTCTGACATATTCCGGGGGTGCAGAGAGCGAAAGTAAGAGAAACCCTTGGAGTATCGAGGAGTGTTGAGGCGTATCTGGCAGAGAACCACTATGATTAGGTTTTCGCTGACTAAAAAAATGTATTTATCATCATAATCTGCAAAACGTCCACACTGTAATACATATAGAGAAAACTGGTTTGTGGTATGAGATCCAACATATTGTTAAAATATATTACCCCTGTATGTAGTAGACAGTGCGAATTTAAACATAAAGGTAAAATACATTTTAATTTAGCAAGACACTTTGCCGAGTGTTGAACTTCAAATTCTTATCCCGAGAGTTAAATTTATCTGATTGCATCATTGATCCTTTTTCTGCCACATTTTCCTGTTATAGATAATAAATGATGATTGTGAACTCTATGCACCGCACCATTATCAATGGTGCATGAAATATGTAACAAAATTGATGACGTGACTTTGGTTCCGCGGCATTAAGTGATGACGCGGTGATGACGTTTACAGAAGACTAACGCATATAATCCGTATTTCACTATGTATTTTAAAAATGTTCCTAGCAATAACGAGAATGCCTTTTTGAAGTGTGAGGAAACCGGTTATCATCCATGTAGATATCACTTACCCTCGCTGACTTTAATCTTTATTGGAGGGAATTTGACATGTCGTACACTGCAATACAAAAAAACATTTATTGAATTTTAATCAAATGTCACTATATAACTGATAAGAGTGGTACTAAAGAACACAATATCACGAATAGGATTACAAGACAGGAATATATTGATGGGAACCAATTACATATGTTAGTGAGCGATATATCACATGGTTTCACAATTGACAAATTGACAGTTACGGAGTGTTAAACGCATTCAGTATAGTAAAAATGTATTCCATATTGCATTGTAGCAGTGCTTAGGAGTTCGTTTTACAACAAAGGTTGCATGCCACTGTGTGTATGCTTTGCTGACAAAATGTAAAGCAGTTACAAAACAACTTGTCATCGTTTCAGAACGTTAATGTAGTGCAGTAATACAAATAAGCTGATGTTCGGTTTTTTATTATAAACACAGTGACTGGGAACGCCAATTCCTCAATTCATTCTAAGACAAACACGACAGTAATACATAAGCTTATAAGATTAACAGGTGTACGTAACACAGCATTACTTCCAAAAACATGTTGGACGATAGCTAGATTATTAAATGAGATTGATTCGATAACCAGAAGGTCGTAAGGTCTACACGGTAATATACCCCAGTGATACACACATGAAATACATATGTGAGAAAAATCGCCCATTTTTCAGATAAACTTAGTTTAGTAATCAATGTTACAGTCATCAAATATCGTGTGACAAAACTCAGTATGTATGTGAAAGATGAACAGTTGTAAATTATCTGAAGAGTACTATGTCAAGATACATTTCGTTACTTGTTATTTATAAAAAAAAAAATCTAATACCATGGAACAATATTCGAACTTAAGAACATCGTATAGCTTCACTGGTAAACCACATCTTTAAAATACATGTGTAAACTACACTTTACAATAAAAAATGTTTTTGAGTAAACATGTGTATCATTTCAATGATAATTATTCTAATATATGGATGTGTCTGTGCCGGTAGGGACTGGCCGGCCCACTCACACCACTAGCTACCATACTTAGGTTACCATTCCTGTTTAGAATAAAATAAAACAGATTAAATATACAACAAACAAACAAAAACTGACCAAATAAATATGTAATAAAAATAGTTCTTTTGTACGATGATGAAAAGGCTCGGTGTTATAAGCTCTTAACATGAAAAAAGTATATGTACATGTTTTATCATGTTAGGGAAGTATATAACAAACGCAAGGTTATTCACGTACGTATTGTTTTACTATGCTATAAGGCTTCAATACATTGCGAATATAAAAGTGTTGTTAGCTAAACATTCGCCAACTTTATGATAGACAAATGATTTGTGCATAAAAAACCGAGAAAAAGTCGTTTGAAAAATATGTCATTTATGCAAAAAGGAAAAAAAGAAAATATCTAGCATTGAATAGAAAATACAAACGTCTGAAATATATTTATGCTTAGTTTGCTGCATTTTACCCCAAATAATTGATGATTAACACCGAACCTATTAAAATAGAATACCTGGAGTCGTTTAAGGATGTCATTTTGTTTTTTCATCATTGACATATCGCCTCAACGCCTTTTCCTCTTGACTCCAATCCATTAGGTGCACACGCTATTTTTATGGATTCTCTTAACTTATTTCGAAAACTAAATGTGCTGACGAATTTCTGGGGATATTATTTACAACTCTTTTTAAACTGAAGTATAAAAAGGATTTTGAAAGTGTATGGTTACTGTTTGAATGTGTAAATGAACATAGATCGTACGACTTTGTAACCCAAAGCATCTGTTATGATCAGCGTAGTTCATGTGACTGGAAACGTGAAATCTATATATGTTGTGTTTAACGTATGTACTTGGCAACGCTCCTAAACGGATACACGTGAATAATGATTTGTATATAACAGGAAAACGGGCAATATGATTTAGAATGAAAATGTCACGCCATGCTAACTGTAGGGTGCAATAATGGAAATAAAGTTAAAGATATAATAAAGGTTAGGTAGAAACACAAAAACATGAAACAATAATGAAATCTGTAGGTAATCTATATCAATAACGATAACAGGGAAAGAGAAAGAACGAAAACATCTCGAATCGCAATTTTTCTTTTTCTTTTTTCTGAGGTGGTTTTTTTTTGGGGGGGGGGGGGGGGGACTATTAATACGAACTTATCCTAAAATGAAGTTGGTCGATGCAAAACGCCAAAATAGGAAAACATTTTACTGTACCAAATGACCATTTACCACCTCGGTAATAACATAGAAAACCCATACGGTCAAAGGTGATGTCACCTTAAATGATTTCTTACGCACAGGGGAATGGTATACAATAGGATGACATCAGTATCAATAAATTATTGACGATGTTACAAAGGAACCCCCGTAAATTCAGCTTATTAGGGAATCATATATCAAATCAATTTTTATACCGTTCTTTTAAGTGAGAATATCTTATAATCAGCAAAGCGAAATGTTAAAACAAATCCAAAATGCTGTAATATACTTATGTAAACCTTGGCTTAAATTGATTTCTTTTTTCAGATTGTGCATTTTGTGTTCATCAACTTTTTAATTTGTTAAATGCACAAAGCCCGTATTCACGGAACCGCTTCATGCTTAAACTCAGATTCTCGGCAAACGCCCAATTTCCTGTTCTTGTGATAAATTCACATTTTTATAAATGCTTATGGATCATTATGGAGAGCCAGACACCGTTTTCGATGTTCAAAACTTTACTTAAAGACAGTGTAAAAATGATTGAAGTGAGTTACAAGAAAATCAGTTTGAGCACAAAATCCTTACTTGAGCATTGAAAAAGTTTCATGAATACGGCTCTGGGTCTTAAGCATACGATAAGACAATGACTTTACATTTCGTAAAGGATATTAGAACATTTATGTTTTGAATCATAACATTTCTGTCCTCAATTATGGATAGAAAGGTGTAATTATACTGAAGTATATACTTACTCAGATACTGTTATCATATCCGTATTCAAAAAGTTCGTTTCATCAGAGCACTTGATTTTTTTCATATCATTACAATCCAAATGCCGCGATTTTGGCTGACAACAGAACCACGGTATTCCATAATTTATTTCAGTCAAATTGCATCCGGAGCTTTCGTGACAGCCTGAAAGTCCCTCAAACAATGGACTGCACTTTGTGGCTTCCTTGTGCTTTCCATCTGAGCTGATGAATTGCGAACTCATTTCATAGAGTAGTCCATGTGTTTCGGTGGTATTTAAAAAGAATGCAATGTGCTCTCTTGTATTGCCCATAGATACTATAACCTCTGGTGACCCTGCCCAAGGCAAGGTCAATACTCCTGTATACGTTCCATCACCATGGTCTATCGTATACCCGTTAACATTAGACTTAGTCGATTTCTGCCTTAACCATATTCTTATGTGATCTCCTCCTGTGGCTATCGGTGCCCCAATATTATCGTATAAAATTATCCGAACCTTCAGCGTGTCGCCAACTTGGAAAGGACCCAATTGGATTTCAATTTTAGAGTTATTTACAGAGAAGAAATGGTCAGGGTCAGATACAGAAAGTTGTGTGTAAGCGTTGTATCTCTGTAGAGCAGTTCGAAGGAGATGAGGATTTGAATCTCTGGCAGAATGGGGAACACGTAACACATCAGATATGCTGTTGATGCTTTGGAAGAAATGCGGTCCAGGTACATCAAACATACGGATGTCTCCTACAGCTCTTTCGTATTTGGATAAATCTTGTATTGTCGCAAACTGGTACCTGGAATAGATTTTAAAAGAAATTGTAAGACATGCGTTGAAAATGGATGACAACAGAAGAAGCCATGTCGTCTATGCAAGTTTTGAGCAGCTTTTAATTGACAAAAATAGCATCGTAACGAGAAATTCAATGAAGCGTACATGCACCTTTTTGTTTATCGGGCATGGAGAATAACGAAAAGCAATAAATTATTCATCGGTTTTGGAAAAGTCTGATTTCATAATAAGATAACAGTAATTTTTCAATAATTACTATTGCGTTCAAAGTTTAGGAAAATTATTATGGATACGTTTTTTAAGATAAAAGATGACGTTGCACTGTCATGGTAATGACGTTAAAGTATCAGGGTATTGTAGGGCACGATTTTTTCTGATCAGATGAGATGTAAATTTTGCTTGAAAATATTGTTGAAATAAGAATATATGGATTATCATAAAAGCGCTTTATAAAATATAAAAAATAGTTTTACAGAAGTATATATCAAAGTGACTTATGACATTGCCATAAAAGTGTAAATGAACCTTTATCGAATATATGTTTAGTACAGTATTTCGAATTATTTTCACTTGAAATGCATGCATGATGTGAAAAGAAGGAGGCGCCTATTTACGAATGTAGTTGGTGCAGAAAGCCAAACAAAACTAACTGTTTTTTATGGCAAATTATGGTCATTTCGTAATTTTAGCAATTATCAGACGTACTTTATATCAAAAGAACGAAGAAACTATAACTGTAAAGTTACGAAACATGGGTAGAATGTTATGGTTAAGGGAAAGGTGCATATTCAACCCTAACAACGTTATACATTTATGATTTTGGATTTAATAGATAATTTATAATCAAAAACGTTTTTGTAAACTATATGTCAAAGCTATAAGGCTACGGCCAACCTCAGAGAATGCTGACCCACCAGCGGGGTTCACCAACTTCTATCAGTAGACACACTTAGAAGGAAAAACTGTTTTAGAAATGCAGAAAGTCAAACAAAGAAAAACATTACTGCATTATTTTGACATGTCATCCATTTAATATGACTTTTCAATGATGTTAAAAGTAAAAACATTGTTGAACGTAATGTCTAAAATGGTCTGAACATATATGTCATATGTTAAAAACACAGCGAGAGAGAAAATATGCCAACAAAATATCTTCTTACGCAGCAAATTTACAATGTTTAGCAACAACATTTAAAGAATCTTCAGCAACAAATATTTATAAATCATAACGGAATACAATCACAATACCAAGACAACATACACGGCGAGTTTTAAATGAAACGATGTATCTTAACTTCGTCCCTTCTATCAGACATGATTGTTTTTATTAATAAAGTCAACCACAATGAAACGTCAAGTGACACGTATATGAATTTCACAACTACTCAACGTAATGACATTATGATTGATCTAATATTAAATCCACATAAAATGGTGATGTTCTGGAGCAGGAAATGTTTCCTACAACCCATGTTTACAATAACGGACAGTTACACAATTGTCCAAACTACATAAACTACATGCATTATTCATTAGCAAAGGCCCTGATAACATGCCAGAATAACCAATCATCTTTTGTTTAATGTGATCTAAGTTAAGTATTGTTATATTAATCACAAAAATGTGCAAACACTGGTGTTGTTTGTTTTGGTTTTAATAAATTCTCTTAAAGATACTTTTATATACCCGAAAACAACATTTACATTTTTTCAAAGGTAATAAAGAGTGGTAATTTTCGTATACTTAACATGAACAATTTCTGACAAGGTAGGTACGTGTAACAACTTATGTTCGTACATTTTGAATTGACCTTTTTAAAAGCTAACAATGCTTTAGATAAATACCTTGTAGCCTCAGGCAACCTTCTTTGTGTATTACAGCTCAGTATATCTGTCAGTTTATACAGCCATATAAACGTTGGCATTTTTTTCGAATACTAGCCTGACAATAATTATAACATTATTCGTGGAAATCTTGATCTTGATCTAAGAAATAAACACCTAATAGATTTTGCCGATAGAACATATACATAGACAATCTGCAAGCACATTATGATTCATTTATTATTATTATATACATTTTCAATTGTAGTTTCTACTTACATACACCATAGAAAACCAATCCCACAGCAGATCGATATCGCCGATAAGGCTCTCTTATACCTAAACCTCATCCCAGCTGTTTGAGTAGGCAAACCATCCATTTGGGAAGACTAGGTCCACATGACGTGATCATTACGATTCATACACTATAAAATAAAGAAATAGTTTACTTTTACATTTTGAAAAGGTCGACACGTGCAGGATATACGACAACGATTTCACCGTCAAAGAACATTAACATATTCCATCGATAAAAATGTCTATTAATAGTTATCAATCAAAAATGAACGTCTTATGAAGTAATGTTAACTTATCTGTTAAATCATTGAATGTACAAAACATAAAAACAAAATAAACAACCAATCTTACCTGGTTAGCAGACGGCTAAAGCCATTGTTAATCCGACAAGGTCTGACCTGTAACTTGCTGGACAGGTGAATGAAGAGCAGACGTACGTGTAAACTTAGCTAGCGGTATGTAGTTATTGCCAGGGGCGACAATACCAGTACAAGATGGGCGGTTTATACGTAACAGTGTTGTCATTTTGTGACACATTATATATATCATTATCGAAATTAGTTTTTGTTATAGTGACAGCGGAAGCCGTATGGTAATATCAGTGGTAAATATACGGTATGTTAAGAGATTATGCTATCGATAATTTGATGTTCACTAGCATGTATTGCAGTGTATTTATATTCAGGTTTCTTATTATGATTATGGGTTTTTTCTTCCTTATTTTCATATCAATGAAAACATTTAATCCAAATGTTTAGACAAAGGTATGAGTTACTTAAGGATTGACCTTCATTTTGACGGCGTATACGGTAGTATGAGCGGAGTTGGCAACGAACATATTCAATGGTGCGTGTTAGCGCTCCATAAATAATATGTTCGTTGCCAACTGCTTTCATACTACCGTATACGCCGTCAAAATGAAGGTAAAAAAAATCAAAGCGGGTTACCACGACGGTAGCTACGGTAGCCGTGGTTGCTAGGACAATATATCTCCAGTGAATCTACATCTATTTATGAGTAAATTTAGAAAATACGCAGTGAACAACACTATTTGTTTCCTTTCATTGATTTTAAATTAAGCAATGTGAGAAGCCCTTCGAACTTGTCTCTTCATTTACAACGGTCGTCATGTACGCGCATTGACACACTGATCATGGAGTGACGCGGTCGAATGTTTCAGAACGAAGCCACCATTGACGACGTTACCGCCAAAGAAGTTTCAATGTGCATCCATGGAATAAGAAGTTTGTCAGCATTCCTTTGTTGTATAACTAGACATAATTGATCCCGAATATGTTCTTTGTATCTAGATGGTGAATGAACCAAGCAATGGTAGTCATTGGACTGTTATCTTGCTGAAGCGTGATTGGCGCCATATTTGAAACAAGTATCAATCCGTCGAGCCTTTATTCACTACGTATAGCTAATCTTTACGCAATCAGAGTTTACTAAGCTGAAGAAGGGAAACATGTAAATATAAGCATTTTTTTTCTCTCTCAGAATTCGTCAAACCAAAATGAAAATCTTAAATGAAATGATCATAGAACTAAACTTAAATTGCCCTATACTTCTGCTTCGTATTTTTGTGTTTATGGAAGCCTAAGCCAACGTTTGATAAATTCTAATTAACAGTGCACTGTAACAGACAACGTTGAAGAATCGAAATGTAACGTCATTGAGAAAATAAATATTCTTAAATATTCTTCTTAAACAATACTGATGGCAACTGTCTTTTAATATGATTAGCAGGATTTATATATTAATGTACAAGAAAAGACAAAATTGCAGATTTCTTTCCTGAAACCGTGATTTATGGAGGAGGGGGGGGGGGGGGATATCACATGATTTATGGAGAAGGGGGAGAGATATCACATGATTTATGGGGGGGGGGGAGAGATATCACATGATTTATGGAGGAGGGAGAGAGATATCACATGATTTATGGAGGAGGGAGAGAGATATCACATGATTTATGGAGGAGGGAGAGAGATATCACATGATTTATGGAGGAGGGGGAGAGATATCACATTATCTCCTGATCGATTTGTAACTGTTTGCTTTAACGCCATGTAACTAAAACCTTTAAAATGCAACAGTTTACTTGTGATATATGACACTTAAATAAACAACACTGACTTACTATACAGTTGAATAAATATTACCGCAAGTATTCTTTCTAAAAACTGTTCATGCTAAATACACGTATTAACTAGTTATCATGAAAAAACTTTACTTTGCATAAATACTAACAAGTAAAAACTGATACGGAAGTTGTATCAGAACCTTAAGTAAATCAGGAGGTGTGAAGATGTTACTGTGCGAAACATAATACAAAAATCAATTTCAAAACATAACTCATACTCTCAAAGCTTTAAAAGCGAACTGCATTTATGTGTCATGTACGACATAATGCATAAGGGGCCTTTTCTCGGATAAGTTAAACATGCAACGGATAAAACAGACAAAATTGATATAATCATGATATCAGGAAAGGTTAACATAGTCATCATATCTGGCAACGTTAATATATATATGATATCAGGCGACGTAAGTATAGTCATGGTATCAGGTAACGTTAAAATAGACATGGTATCAGGTAACGTTAAAATAGTCATGGTATCAGACAACGTTAAAATAGTCATGGTATCAGGTAACGTTAAAATAGGCATGGTATCAGGTAACGTTAAAATAGTCATGGTATCAGGTAACGTTAGAATAGGCATGGTATCGGGTAACGTTAAAATAGGCATGGTATCAGGTAACGTTAAAATAGGCATGGTATCAGGTAACGTTAAAATAGTCATGGTATCAGGTAACGTTAGAATAGTCGTGGAATCAGACAACGTTAAAATAGGCATGGTATCAGGTAACGTTAAAATAGGCATGGTATCAGGTAACGTTAGAATAGGCATGGTATCAGACAACGTTAGAATAGGCATGGTATCGGGTAACGTTTAAATAGTCATGGTATCAGGTAACGTATGAATAGGCATGTTATCAGAAAATGTTAAAATAGGCATGGTATCAGACAACGTTAGAATAGGCATGGTATCAGCAAATGTTATAATAGGCATGGTATCAGGTAACGTTAAAATAGTCATGGTATCAGGTAACGTATGAATAGGCATGGTATCAGGTAACGTATGAATAGGCATGGTATCAGAAAATGTTAAAATAGGCATGGTATCAGACAACGTTAGAATAGGCATGGTATCAGTAAATGTTATAATAGGCATAGTATGAGACAACGTTAGAATAGGCATGGTTTCAGGTAATGTTATAATCGGCATAGTATCAGACAACATTAGAAAAGGCAAGGTATCATGCAACTTTAATAAAGTCATGATATCAGACAACTCGATATAGTCATGATATCAGACAATGTTAGTATATTCATGGCATATTTGTATCAGGGGACGTTAGTATAGTCATGGCACATTTGTATCAGGCGACGTTAGTATAGTCAGGTTATCAGGCGACGTATATATAGTCATAATAACAGGCGACGTTAGTATAGTCATGGCACATTTGTACCAGGCGACATTACTATAGTCATGGCACATTTGTATCAGGCGTCATTACTAAAGTCATGGCACATTTGTATCAGGCGACAATACTATAGTCATGGCATATTTGTTTCAGGGGACGTTAGTATAGTCATGGAACATTTGTATCAGGCGACGTTAGTATGGTCAGGTTATCAGGCGACGTATATATAGGCATAATAACAGGCGACGTTAGTATAGTCATGGCATATTTGTATCAGGGGACGTTAGTACAGTCATGGCACATTTGTTTCAGGCGACGTTAGTATAGTCATGGCACATTTGTATCAGGCGACATTACTATAGTCATGGCACATTTGTATCAGGCGACATTACTATAGTCATGGCATATTTGTATCAGGGGACGTTAGTAAAGTCATGGCAAATTTGTACCAGGCGACGTTAGTATAGTCATGGCACATATGTATCAGGCGACATTACTATAGTCATGGCACATTTGTATCAGGCGACGTTAGTATAGTCAGGTTATCAGGCGACGTATATATAGTCATAGTAACAGGCGACGTTTATATAGTCATGGTATCAGGTAATGTTAAAATAGTCATGTTATCAGGTAACAATAAAATAGTTATGGTAACAGGCGACGTATATATAGTCATGGTAACAGGCGACGTATATATAGTCATGGTAACAGGCAACGTATATATAGTCATGGTAACATGCGACGTTTATATAGTCATGGTATCAGGTAATGTTAAAATAGTCATGTTATCTGGTAACAATAAAATAGTTATGGTAACAGGCGACGTATATGTAGTCATGGTAACAGGCGACGAATATCTAGTCATGGTAACAGGCGACGCCCCTATAGTTATGGTAACAGGCGACGTATATGTAGTCATGGTAACAGGCGACGCCCCTATAGTTATGGTAACAGGCGACGTATATGTAGTCATGGTAACAGGCGACGATTATATAGTCATGGTAACAGGAGACGTTTATATAGTCATGGTAAAAGGCGACGTTTATATAGTCATGGTAACAGGCGACGTATATATAGTTATGGTAACAGGCGACGTTTATATAGTCATGGTATTAACCAATTATGCAGCAATATGTTATTGCCGTTTCCATATGCACCTCGGGCTATAATTCAATGTGTGAAGAGTTGGCGTGTCTACTGATTAATCAATGTGTGAAGAGTTGGCGTGTCTACTGATTAATCAATCAAAATGAACGTAACTAGTCTTGATATTCATCAACACGCCAAAAAAAAATGAAATATTTATTTAGACAAGTTAGAGTATGCATTCTATATAAATATATAACATAATAATGGAATAAAATATAGAGAATGCAGTATTAGTTTATATTTAAGGAATGATTTTTATTTTTTCAACATTTATGAGGTCATAACAACAATGGGTTTATGAACATATTGAATGAATCGCGTTAGCGATTCATGTAACATACAGAATGTATGTCCAAAAACCCATTGTTGTTATGACCTCATAAATGTTGAAAAAATAAATATCATTCCTTATATTTACATTGACGAATCCTTTCAGTGGATCGATATAACAACGAATAAAACAAATAAACAGGGTTTGTTCCTGCTTATACACGGGTGCAACGCAGTGGCGAGAACAGTGTTTTTTCGCGGGGAAATGTGACACTATCGTGAGAGATCTTAGCAACCGTCAACAACAATAACACAACAAAATGTAGTTCCATATTCAATGTTTATTTGTAGCACAGGACACGTGAATACGTGGATATTTCACAAAGCACAGTTCAATAATATTTTAAGATGTAAGAATTAAGCATCTAGGTCGGTCGTTCCGAGTGAGTAGTTTTTGTAGTGTATTACTACGCAGTGTGATCAGGTTACTATCAGTTCCCACGTGCTGAGATTCTATGAACACCTGTGTTATGCATTTATGAATGTAATTTTTGTCAATGGGTCTAAGCATACAGAATGTAAATATAATGAAATAAGTGTTATTTAACATTAAGAGATTGGATTAAACTAATAATTGCGTCGTATATAAAAACAAATTCCCTTTTAATACCTCAAAATACAAAACAATGTTATAAAACAATATATACAAGTTAAGTGTCAACCGATTAAGATAAAAATAGTTATGACAATCAATCTCACATTTAAATCAACACATTGCTTCGTTTTTTATTATTTGTCAAATCTTGTCAACATTTTCTCAGGATAACATTTTCGAAAAAAAATGTTCAAGCTAGCTAGCAATTAATAACAGTTACTGGCTTTGTGCAGATAAAATGCAGTGCAGGAGGTGATCGATGGGTGTATAAAACAGGACCTTGCTGATGGCATATCACTTATACACGCTTTTATGCATTTAATGACTTTGCTTTGTTAGCTTCACACAGTCGTGTGTATGCTTCATTACTTTCCTTTCAATATTTTGACATGAACATCGATAAAACAAATTTGTCGGCTAAGGTTGGTGTCAAATTAGTCTTAGTTTATTAAAACAAATTGAAAACATTCTATGCTTATATATGGTTTGATTGGCATAATTCTGTGTATATTTTTTTATATAAACTGACATTATTGGTTAACATTATATCATGGACATTCGGTAACAGATGAGTCGGAGTATTTTTATCTTTTATTAAAAAAAAAATCAATTTTTATATCTGAACGTTTTTTTATCGCAACATGATATGACACAAATGTGTCATCGCTAAAAACTAGTATTTATTTTAGTGTATAACATCACTCTCAGTATGCTAACTAGACTTCAACATATAAATTAACCCCCACAGGCGACAGCTCTCAAACAGTGCACTGATGTATATTGCGAAAATACACAAACACATATATAATGCAATGAGTATGGTAATGGCGTAAGCTTGTATACATTTTGTCAAAATAATTTTATATTGAAAAAAAACATCATTTTATATTTATAAGCTTATTGGAATCATTTTAATAAAAGAAAAGACAATTTACCTTTTCCTTAGCGAATTATTGCGTTGTAAGACATCGTTCTCAGTCGCGGGAGTTATCACCCTTTCCACATGCGTTTATAGTTAGAGTGAGTATGCTTATATTTTTGAAATTTTTTAATTTTCATGTTCAGCAATATTTATATCATCAAGCGTTATAATGTCCGATACTGTAAGTGTAACCAGACTGGGTTAAGGCACGTTATGGGACTATTCTCGAAAACGATATACATCTGGTGCACAAATGTAACGGTGTGTCAGTTGAATGCATGCATTATTGCTTTTCCGACCGAGCCAGTCAGATATAGTTATATAAAGGTCACTGACTTGTATCATTCGTATGAAAACACATCAGTTCTGGGAAATGTTGTACATGCACAATGTATATTGATTACTGTGCAAGTTGACAATTTTGAGGTATGGACATTTTGGCCGTTTTCTTTTTTTGCGTTGAGTAACTTACCACGAAAACATCAACACAGATTATAGATAAATAAAATACAGCGTCATTTTTACAGTATGCATAAAGATTTTTTATCATTACATTAAACACACTGTTATCATTGTAACAGATTACACTGTTTAATGCCTCCGCTAGGAGTCGACGCCATGACATCTGGTTTACAAGTTTTAGTGAGTTGCATGATTTCAGCGAGTTACAAAATAAAGTTCGTTTAAGGCACAGGACACCATATAATCAGTTGTTAACGCAAAGAAGAGTTCAATTCAGAGTTGGGTTTTTCCTGGAGTATTCTCCCTTTTATATAGAAAACAAGCCTACCAAAAGTAGTGTTCCCGGCTTAGCGTAATTACCTTATCGTGATTTTCGTATGCTTTGCAGTTCTTTAATTGGACAAATATTTCGTTGCTATGTAGACCCTTACAACTCTTTTGTTTTTGTTTTATTTGTATTCTCAAATAAGCAAATTCCAAACAATTACACTTTGTAAATAAACTGTAAAATGCATGGCAGCATGTGAATTTTTGTCGAATACTTAATTTTAAAAAGCCATATATATTATATTTCACAGCAGTGACAATGCTAATACAGTAATATACTGTTGTTTAACAATTTGGTATCGGTTACCTCAAGCTCAGAATTCTTCCCGACCTTTGGAATATGAGAAGTCATTCATAAATTTATGATATCCGAAAGACGATGTTTTTGCAGGATCCCTGTATCACTACACTGTGGTTTTCCTATATGCAGCAACCTCCCATTAATTTCCGTTTGGATATAACTGTAGAACAGTTTGGCCAGACACCTCTATCACAGGTAGCTCAATCAGTTATACCAACAGTTTGGCCAGACACCTCTGTCACAGGTAGCTCAATCAGTTATACCAACAGTTTGGCAGTGTTCAGTGTTCCTATTTTGGTCTAGTCCGGCGATGTTTTTCGTTAAAATGTCAAAACACTATTTTGATTATTTTGTTCTTGTTAAACCTTTTATCGTGTCTTATAGAAGTCGTGCAAATATAGTTTTCTTTTTCAGAAATAATTTATTAAAGCTATAGTCGTGCCGGAAAAAAACCAGTTTGTAGTTACAGTTTTTGACAGAGGTACGGGGATCCTTTATATACATTTTGTACATTGAAATGTGAGGAACGTTTTTATAGCAAACTTAAAATGGGGTATTTCTATTTGGTAACCGATTTGTAGTGTTACGTTCTCTCATCCTTTAATACTTTAATGTCCCCCGTACCGGTAACACTTTCTTTTTGTTTCATACATGAGTGTAGCTTAAATAAATCCTTCCTGAAAAGAACACAATACCTTGCAGAATTGATATGAAAAAACAGTACAGATGAAATAAATTATTATGATCAGCAACAGCGTTTTGTGAGTAAATATTCAGCGAGGCTAGAACGAGATTCGAACCATAGACCTCAGTTGTTATATATATACTGTCCCTCTTAACAATGGGGCTACCTGGTCAACGGAAATGACTCGGCCAACTGTGTTACAGTTACATCCAAAACGATGCTACGGGATTTTACTGTATTTAAAACGAAACAGTTTAGTTGCAAACGGATCCAGAAGTTCCGTATTAGTTTACTCCTTTCTAAGTAAGGTTGTAGTATTGGATCACCTCCTTCGTTGTTACGTTAGGTTGTACTGTTAGTCCTTCTCGTTTCTTAGTTACGTCAGGTTGTATTGTTGGTTCACCTCCTTCGTTGTTACGTTAGGTTGTATTATTAGTTCACCTTGTTTCTTTGTTACGTGAATGGTAACTTTATTAGTTATATAAATACCATGTTGTTGGCTGCTCTTTGCCCATTTTACAAAGGGAAAGTAACTTCTCCTGCGCTAACGCCATAAGTTGTAGTCCGTCGGCGATATGTTCAAGGGTGCAAACAAACTGACACGAAGGTTTTGTTTGGCCCCGCAAAAGCAGAAAGCAAAAAGGAAGAATAATGTTTTATTGTGCTTTTTTTTATTAAGGTTAGATATACGAAGCGCAGTGTATTGAATTCTAATGACGAATGATTCCAATGTTTTAAGCATTTCTTTTGGTTGAAGTTGATTTCTCAGTTAGTGGAATATATAATCAATGGCTCTCGAATGTTCAAAAGAAAGGGATGCCACAGTTTTTCTGTCTTGAAATTAAACACAACAATTTAGTCAAAACTTTATGACAGGTTTCCTGATGTTTGGAAAACGCATTGGACTTGAATTTAAGGATCCTTGCATTAAAACAGGAAGACTTGAATTTAGAAACCACCATTTACTTTAAAATATATCGGTTTGCTGATTAAGATAAAGGATCCCCGTACCACTACAGGAACTGCAGCTATGCTTTGGAAATTGATTAGCATTTCCCTCACTTTGATAAATAACATTTGAAATGAAAAACAATCCTTGCAGGACTTTTGTATAAATAATAAAGATGAAATAAGCGATATATATCAAAAACTCTGTTCTGAGTGTTAAAAAGCAAGATTAGACAGGAATACGAACCTCAAACTTCAGATTGGTTGAATCGACGGAGTTTATAGGTCAACTGAAGTGTCCTAGCCAAAATGTGCTAGTTATATTGAATATTAAAATTAAGAGGGTAGTTATATCAAATACAAAATTAAGAGGGGTTCACTGTGTACACCAATAAACCATACTGCAGAGGAGCAGGGATCATTAAGGTTAGTATTTCCGACAAAATATTTACTCGTTTTCCTTAGCAAGTTAAGAAAGATTTATTGTTGTATCTAAAGACACTTTGTGTCCCCATATTGCAGTCTAGGAATTCGGCATTGAAATTCATACTAAAATCATTGGGTTTGTGTGTGTGTGTGGGGGGGGGGTCTGTGTGCAATCTGTTTCATAACATTCGTTCAGTGAATCTTGCACGTGAAAATGCTAGTATTTGTAAGAATAGTTAGTAACTTGTTCCTCGAGATAAAGTTACATTGGAATTTTATTTGTGTACTTGTTAATTATATCTACAATGATAATAATTACATGTTGTTGATTACTAAGAAGCCCAGTGCCGGAAGGTAATATCACCAACACCATTCTAGTAATATTTTAAAGAAAGCAAACAGATTATGGTCTCCTTTTCGCTTTCTAGGGTAGAGGTGGTGTCCGAATTGCAAGCAACAAAATAGAAAAAACTTTTTCTTCTATTGTTTTTATTTTTTTTGATATATTGATATTGAAATTGATATAACTCTTAAATATTTAGCTGTCAAAACAAGGACAAAAACCAAAATAAGAAGAAGACACAATTCGTTCACGAACAACATCATCTTTATTCGTCATTTGTAAACAACTACTTTTACAAAATAGGACAACAAACCAATTCCTACATTCGGCATATAGACACATTTATATAGAAAATGTATAGATTATCTTTCAGTCAATATAATTAAAACAAGATGCAATTTTGTCCATGGAATTGAGCACGTCTATTTTGTTTTGATCATATGATTCCTCGGGTTAATGCATTGATAGAAAAAAATCAAAATCATAGAGACCGACAGCCAGTCTAGAAATTAATTTTAGATCTTTCTATTTATTCAATCACTATTAAATCTATACCAACAGTTTCTAATGAAAATATGTTTATTGCCAAAAAAGATGTACTCCATACACAATTCGTGATATATAATTGGTAATAGTAAAAACTCATATTGGTTATTAAATAAACATTGATAATTAAGTTCAAATAATTAGTTACCATTCATTATAGATAATATTAAAACTAACTGCTTAATTAGACCAAAATTACCTGTTGCCTCGACCGTTACGTGGAAACTTGATATCGGGCGATCAAATATATTCAGGTATGCCCAACCGTTTATTTCTGTATGCTTATCGAGTACAATACACACATCCTTTGCCAACACGACGATTTTTCATGTAGAAAGGTTGATCATATTCGTTGAACGCTATATCAACAGATGCTATCAATATCAGTATCGAATTGTAATGAATGTGGTATCGAGTTGTAATGAATATGGTATCTAAACGATAGGCCATCGAGGTCTAATTTTGATATGCTTCATGAGATCATTCGATTTGGGATTCAAACGCAAATCGCTTAGAAAGTTCCTTAAAAGCTGCTGACAGCATTGCATTCATCGTAACTTTAATAATAGTTGGACTCCTTTCAGTTGTTTCGCCCAAAGGATCACTAAAAGGTCATTAAATGATCACTAAAAGGTCATTAAATGATCACTAAAAGGTCATTAAATGATCACTAAAAGGTCATTAAATGATCACTGCACTACTACCAAAAACTGTATTGAAAATATGTTTTCCCGACATTACAGTAGCTTCGATAAATAATTTCTGAACAGAAGACCATACCAAACGGGACTTTCATAAGAAATAATGAAGATAAAATAAAATATAATCAACAACAGTGTTCATAATGTAAAAAATAATGTGCAGGACAAAACTGAGATTTGAACCCTGGGCATCAAGTCGCTATACTTTCGCACTAACCGTTTGGACTAACTTGTCAGCAGAAGTGTCTTGGCCCAACTGTACTGCAGTTATAACCAAGTGGAAGTTGGGGGAATGTTTTTGTATATAGGAAAGTGCAATGGGACAGGGGTCCTTAAGATTGATAAACGGTAAGAGATGCAGATGAATATGTTTTCATTTTGATCCGTATTTATCGACAATAAACTATTTCCAAAACAGCATATAAGTTTTAAGCAAAAAACATGTTTATTTATATAGCAATCCATTGTGCATATTTACCAATCTTATAACAAGTAGAAATATACTTCACAATGCTGAATCAATTTCATTAACAAAAGACAATATTAAAACATATTACAACATCAAAACAGTACCGTTTGTCTTTAATGGAACTCATGTACGCACAAAATCCCTTTATTTGAATTTAAGCACTTTCATTGGGATAAAATACAAAGCTTCTCTGGTTCAAATAAGAGCGTATGATATATGTATGAATCCGTGTCCACTTAGATCCAATCTACAGATATTGCACGACGCTATTCAAGCAATTATAATATCCGCACGTTTTCACTACCATTATTATTTCAAGCAATGTTAGAGGTTATAGTCCTTATTACGTTTAACTATAAAAATACAACTTGCCCAGGAAAATAATGTCATTTAATGTGAGAATACTGTTAAAATTGTAATGGAAATTAACGCGTTTTCCATTAAAAAATATTATCGGATTGAAAATTTCGGAAAGTTCAAATTTCGCTCTGGGAAATTAATGTCATTAAAAACTCATCCTCGTAAATAAATACGTCTAAAATTAAATGCATTGAATCATAAGCCATCAAATTAATTGCCCCAGAGGCATCATTTAAATAGCAAGGGCGAGACATATACGTCATAATGAATATCGGCAGAAAAGACCTCAGTAAATATGAGCCTTGCAAGATGATCTAAGTGAAAATAAATCCACTTTCAAATGTATGCGTCAACAAAACATGAAGCAAAAAACAAATTAACGTTTCTTGTGCATGGAGTATGATTACGGCAATTAGACATTTATCCAATAGTTTATTAAGCGATGAGGACATGTTGCGATACACAAATTATATCAGGCTATTTTCAGGCACCCTTCTGTGCTATCTAGACTAGCTCTCGGCGTCTACGGTACGTATCCCTTGTCAGGATATAATTAATACAAGGATGTCACTAATGAAGTGTACCTTATAAATTGTGAACAAAATGTTGATATGGAAATTATAAACCCGAGTATTTAGTTTCCATATCTAACATATTTTATTTTACCAACTTTTTAAGCGTAGCTTCCGTAAAAGGCCATATAACATTCCTTAGCCAACAATGAATATATATTATTTCAAGAAAATTCACAAATTATTCAACAACAAATGTGTACGTACAGCAAACATCTGACAGTCTCAAATATTTAAACTTTTGTACAAAAGCTGTAAACTTTTTGCTTTTGTGAGATTATAACAAAAACTGTATTTGCCAGAGGGTATCACTCCACTGGTCAAAATAGCATGTATAACATTAAAATGACGTTACTTTTAGATTGTCAGCCGACAAAAAAATCGTTTTATTCTGCACTTCCTTATCAGGACTCTAAAACTAAAACTAAAACTAAACACTTCATAAACCGTTAGGAACATTTTAGAGATAGGATGTCTGTGCCGACATTTGTTATTGTTGATTTGTTATAATATAAGACAACCATTGATGTAGGAAACATATGACCTCTGTAAGCATCCTTATAAACGAACAAGAAGTCACAATACTGTATATTCACTGAGACATTTCCGTAAGAGTTAAAAACAAAACTTAACACACATTTTGTTTGGGGCAGTGCCGTCATGTGTTTTACATAAGACATATTTTTGTTAATAAAATAACATTTTATGATGTTTCTTATTTTCATATTGTAATGCTGGACTTGCTTATTGACCCATCCAACGCCATTCTAGTATTCGGGATACACCGGTAAATAGACACCTACAACAAATATAATATATTTGGATGAATAAACAAGGGATGATTTTTGTTATCAAAAACGAACAAGGGGTCACAAATCTGTGTATATTAAGGACAGAGATCTGATTTATGTAAATGTCATCGCGCCATACCAACAGGTAGCAAGTACTATTCGTGATGGGGGACCATTACAGATGTCCCCCAAACTGCCCCCATATTCGCAAAGATGCATCAGAAAAGGATCGCATTGCCATAGTACACCTACAATGTACATACTTAATGTGAGTGAAATTGAGCAATTTCTAAATTGCGATCAATCAGAAGCCTCTGTGTGGTTGATATGGCAATGAAACGTATGTGATTGAATTTGCAGTCCCCCCCTATATACACCAATGTTCATCAAAATCGAACAATATCTAAATTTCGACCAATCAGAAGCCTCCATATGGTTGTTATGGCAACGAAACCTATGCGGTTGCATTTGCAGTCCCCTTATTCCCCCATATACCAATTTTCATCAAAACCGAACAATATCTAAATTTCGACCAATCAGAAGCCTTCATGTGGTTGCTATATGGTTGCTATGGCAACGAAACATATGCGGTTGAATTCACAGTCCTCTAATATCCCTATAAACCAATTTTCATCAAATCGAACAATGTCTAAATTTAGACCAATCAGAGGCCGCCGTCCGGCTGACCAGTCGGATGACCGATCGAAAAATGAAAATAATTTTGCGCACCGCCTGTCATACACGAACACTCATGTAAAGTTTCTTTGAATTCCGACCTACGGTTTTCGAGAAACATGTCGGAAACCTCGTCGGCGGAAGAAATTGGAAGAAATAATAATAATAAGCAGAAGAACAAGAGGAAGAAACGGAGAAAAAACAATATGTCCCCTAACTTTGTTTGGGGACATAATTACATGCAAAATATAGCAATATTGTAGGTGACAAAGTTTATGGCAATTGATGAGATTGCATAATGAAATATTGACAGGTTGAACAACAGTTTTAACATGGTCATTTAAATATTTTGCTTAGTTACACAGGCGTCGAATGCTCAATTTATTAATATAAGGAACCTTGTACAAAAGAAACACAGAAGTCAATAATTATATTCTATGCACAATTTTAGCTTAACATACTTTAAAAGCTTATTTCCTGATCAAAATTTATATTAGAAATACATCAAGTATTGATCACAAAGAAAGGAATAAAATTCAGTAAAGTAATATCGTTATGAAACGGTGACAATCTAACATATTTGCTCGATTACATTTGCTAAGACACATACCTCATCAATGCATCCAACAAAATTCTTGAACTTCTTTCCCCATCCCAGTTTGATACCACAGTGAGATCTGGCTATTCCCCCTAGAAATATAAAATACAAGTAAAAGTTTAACTACTATCAATATTTTATTATTCCTGTAAGAATTGTTGCTATATATAGTATCTTAGTGTCCTTATGAATAACTGAACGTATGTTAGCAGACTAACCCCTTACTGAATTGCTTTCAAACATATCGCTGAGACTCCTATATTAATCAAGATACACATAGCATTACTATCCAGGTTTATGTAACGTATAGCTTAAAATTCGAATTCGGTTTTAAGTCTCAGTTACACAAACCTTGGATTGTCCAGTTTCGGTAACATGGTTTGGTTTCAAAAGCTTAAAAGTCCAAGTATCGGTTATATATATAAAGGTTTAAATGACTTTTCAGTAACAGCGAAAAGTGTTAACACGTTCTATGACTTAGATAAATAATTTAATTGTAAAAAGTACTTGTATCTTTATGAAAATGCATCTTGATAACATTTTTGGCAGACAATCTTGTTTGAAATATATACTGTTAGAATGATTAAAATATCCTTTAAATTTTTTTTTTTTTATTATTTGTTATTGAATTGTATTTTCACGTTTTTGTTTTTGAATTAATATTGTACCAAACAGAGAGTAATGGACAAATGTTCAGATTGTAAGATTTTATTTTTAGAAAAGTTTTTACTACAAAGGACTTTGATGTGTGTGTTTTTGACCTGAAATTACGTTAACAAGTTATATATAATTTTTCGAAATTACAATTTATGTATAAAAACAGAATTATTTTAGGTGCATCACTTATACCAACACACGTATGTGAGTTTTGTACAGGAATATTTTCGACAACATGGTATATCTACACAGACTGATATTTGATGTAAAACACATGATACTTGTATCTAATCCACTGAGACGATGAATGGTATACGATATAACACATGCTTCATAATAACGTAATATGAACAGATTTATACCGAAGTCATAATAAATCCATAAATAGAAACTCAAAATCTAAGAAATTTGGCCAAGCAAAAATCAGTGAAGGAAGAATCAACATGAAACCGGTGGAAACTGCGAGGACCAGGTGTGAATATACATGTATATATATGTTTATTATAATTATTTTATTTTAGTTTTCTATTTTGGAAAAGATGTCTTGTTTCTGATTTCATTATAGTTTTTACCGTAAAATGTTAAAATTAAATCAGCAAATCCATCCTGTCAAAAGCGTACTCATTTATCTTTATAATGGATTTCTCCATTTATGGTATAACAAATGTGCTAGCGTGTCACCTTAACAGCGACACGGTGACATGATATAACATAGTAAAACAGTTAAATAAAGGTGTAAAATAAAAATAAAACACTTACAATATTCTATATTCTTTCAAAAACTGCAACTATGCAAAATATATTAAAATTTCATCCGTGTATACATTAAATAATATTTAGTTTTGCATATTTTTAAGATATTATACGTTATTTGTATTTTATCATTGAAATATAAAAATGTCCACAGGTTTTAACAGATATATTGAAATACAATTATCGTTTTTCATTTCAACAAATTTTATTTCATTTAGAAAAAAAGATTGAACAACAGGCATAGCCTATATAAGTTTTCTCCTAAGGTAACAATGGGTGAATAAAAAAAAAATATATATATATATATATAATATAGTATGTTGTTATTTGGAAAAATTATCGTTAAAGCGTTCTTACTTATGCGGCACTCGCTGCTTCTTTATGATAGAAGAAACAGCGTGCATCGTACATATAAGATATGTATAAGGCATTCTTGATGACAGGGGCCGCGGTGGCCGACTGGTTAAAAGGTGTCTGACCTTCGACGATCACTAGCCCTCCTTCAATGGGTCTCGGTTTCAAGGCCTACGCGGGGCGTTCGCCAAATACTGTACGCAGGTCGATTTTTTTCCGGGTACTTCGGTTTTCCTCAACAACCAAACGTTTGCTCGTCCTTAAAGGATTGTTGATAGGACGTAAAGCACCAAACAAACAAACCTTAATGACTACCACGCAAAAATTACATTAAGTGAATGAAAACAGAAATACCAAATAAGGCCACTTTTCATCTCGCCAGTACAAAGGTACAAATTATCATCAAGAAGCAGATCTTATCACAATCAATACGTTTTCAAGGAGCACAGTTGTTTCATAAATAGCAGGATATATGTATCTACATTGTAATACACTGTCAAACAAAGATTATCGAGCTAATTTATTTTTTATATCACAAAGAATGTTGCTATTGTTGCTATTTGATTGGTCAGTTTATTATTTTACTCGCTAGGGAAAAATCATGTAGTTTTTTTATCTCCATTCAACCTTATTCTTTATAGGTAACATTTCAAATAAACGTCATTAAAATCAGTACGAATATGTACCCTAACTGATTTAGGGATATATGAATAAATATATAATGTTCTCGACGATATACCCATTAGAGTTATTGATTATTTAAAATGCTCAGTGAGAAATTGTCGCGTTGCCGGAAGCAATTTGTCCTGACCGAGTTGACCAGGTGACGACTGTATGACAAGTAATATATATTGTACACGATGCGTCTGTCAGCGGTGAAGTGGTCAGTTTGTGTGTGCAGTAACCGATGGACATACATCGGACAGTCGTATACATGAAATAATGATTAATGAGGCTATCTTCAACACTCCAGCACCATAAATGTATGCGTCAGAATATTACGGGGCCTTCTCAGTCAACTTCAGGTTTTTTGCTGTATATAAAGTTTTTTCTGCTCAATGCCGATTATCATAAGGAATTGAATATTTGATTCATTTGGGAATTATAATTTTTCAAATTTATCGAATATACGAGGAATTTACTTAAGAATACACCTTTTTTTAATTTCTAATTTAAAAAAATTATATACAAATATACCGTCTAAGATGGATTATGTTCACTAAGTTAGAAAAATCAGCTTTTAATGAAACAAATAGTTGAAATATCATTGATGCAGTATTGTTGTTTTTATAAAATTGATAATGTTTATTAGCATAAATTGTGTCTGTGAAATAACACAGACAAATAATTCTTAATATAGAGTATCACTCATGTATATATGTTTTTCAATATATTTAGCTTTTGTTCTGTATTTATCATACATTGGAAATATAGGAAAAAATCAAACAAAATATATTTATTAACCACAGATATTTTTTCACATTAATCACATATACTTCTGTTTTTTTGTAAGTTAAATTAATAGTCTTTTTGACTATTTTATTAAACAAAATGTAACACCATTGACGTGTAAGTGAAATGTATATCAAAATATTATTCAAATATGTATTGATCGAATTAATTCAAACTTGTCCCGTGTTAGGTTGTTTTACCCTACTTAATGTTCATCATACATATGTTTCAAAGTTAAATGCGTTCTACCAAACCACAAAACATAATAAAAAAGATACGATACGACGGTTTTTATAAATGATTTATGAAATAGCTTAGCAACAGTAAACTATTACCTCTTAAGGCATAGTATCAAAATACTGTATACCGTGAACATTTTCACCCAGCACAACTTTCGCATACGCCGGTAAAATCCATAGTCACACTGTGTTGATTTAGACATTTGAATTATATGTTTATTTTATTGTTTCCGATATACATTTATTATCAGTCATATTGATATCTCAGATGTATAATGAATAGCAATGGTTATGTGTGTAGATGTACTGATAATGATAATAACTGTCAACCATGTCTAGACAGTTGTATAGTGATAAAGATTAATTATAATCAGGACTAATACAATATGTTCATTATTACCGTCGGCTGTTCACTGTGTTCTCGTGGAATAAATATATAATGGAGACAAAGCGATAAATAAGATATGATATACTTTATATATAACTTCTCCTCGTTTTCATAAAGTCAGAAACATCAACATACACTCGAGCCTGAAATAGGTGTGTTTATATACTTAGCTTGTCATACAATGATAGATACTTACACGTAACAGCTTGAAAGTATCGGGCTGACTATTTTAATATAATGTTAATGCATTGCTTATTTAACAATATTTAAAGAAACGCATGTCGAAATTACACGTAAGTGTCAGCATGATCACTTTCATTATTCATTTCAAAATCTGACATATTTCTGTTTCTTCAGTGATGCTTATAACTCATGAATAATAAGTAATATATACAGGAAAGTACCAATGATGCTATCGAATCAACAACAGTTAGATAAGATAGTAGTCACTTAATGCGTATATATAAAGACCATTAAAATGGAAACCAGGTAAAGAGTGTTATAGATTACCCACGTAAAATGTATTCCATATGCTTCACATGTCAAATCTGTCTTCGAGTATTTTGCATAAAGTTAATCAATCTTAACAATATACGTTGTACACTAAGTAAGGAATTTGAAATATAAATAATAAACATATCACAAAATTAACTGGAGCATTAACACACAAATATTACTCCAATTCGAGACGATACAAAGAGACGGTTGTTTTCATTTTTCAAACAACAACATCTTGTACAGTCACGTTTTTGTGTACATTAAAAAGACAAACAAGGACATAAGTGTATTATGTAATAAACAAAATTCACTAAAGGCTCCATTTCTTATTGCACTTACATCATCACTTTTAAATTGTGCCAGATATCAAAACAAAAGACATCGTGAACACTCCCAAATCCCATAGGCTAAAGCAAGTGTCTTGACATATAAGTGTTATCTTTACTAACTGTGGCCTCAGTCAACATGTCTTCGGACATGACAACACATGTTTACCCTCTTATTTACTTTATATGGTTTTAAAGGGAACTCATTGTATATGACTTAACAATATAATATTGTCACTGATAATATAACCATTATTTGTTTAATTCCAATTTTGACAAGGTATCTACTTAAGCATTGTCATGCACTCCTTATACATCAACTTTAAGAAGGCTCCTTCATGTAGTCAACTTCCAAACCAAAAAGGGTCCGTTCCTACCAGGTACATTAATCATGTTCTTGGATTGTGAAAACATCACCAAATCTAATTTATCTAAACGTTGTATCAATAAAAACAGCAAGGTTCTTCCAAATTCGTAGCTTTTTGTTTTGAGGAAAACGACATATAACGCAGTTACTGTACACATATTTTATTCGATGACACACATTTCCCTACCTCCTCAGTGGTTGAATAATAACCACTTGGATGTCGGTGATAATGTTTATAATGACTCGGTGTTTCTATTTTTAGAAACGGCAGGCCAACATTTATTTTATAACGTCAGCTCAATTATAACGTCACAATGCCTCCCGCCAAATGCAGTACATTCCTATGTACAGTTTTGATAAGTTTTAATTATTTAATGAGAAAAATGTTAATTAGCATCTTATATAGCAATTAAGGACTTTTAATTTCGGTGAATATGCGGTTATATGGACCACAAGAAGTGTTTTTTTTTAAATGAAATGAAATTTATTGGTTTTATTATAAATCGCATATAAGTAGGTTGAATATAACACAGCAAGTATTAACTCACCACTCTTAATAGTGTAAGTTATTAATAAAGGATACATTTGAAAATTAATATCGATCCTTCCTACGATTTTACTTCCATTTAACCTGGTGAAAGTCTGATATATTATCATGTCGATACGCATCGTCGACAGCATGTTGCTGACCATTTAAGGTCATGTATATTATACATTATACCACGTGACTGGTATATATAAACTGCAACGTATTAAAATCGGCCTCAGTCCGGCTCTATGTATCCTCCTAATGACATACGCTTAGTGCAGATCCTGTTCTTCTGAATACAGTTAATAATGCTTTGATAGTAGCACTATGTCATAGAAATATCAAAAACTATTAGTAAATAACCAATTGTGTATTAACACGACGGGATCGTTTAGATGTGATGATATATTTAACTTACCTGAAACGTCTATGTCCCGAGCGTTGATACCGGACTGACCCTCAAGCCGGCCATTACTGATGGTTATTGTGACATCTCGCCAGTCTGAGGTCTGAACCTAGAATTCATATCAATTATAAAAGTTATATATAGAAACCTGAATAATCGCTATTCCTGGAAGATGTTCAACATTTTCAGGGGGAAATGAACAATATTACATTACATTTTATCAGAAAAGTAAATTAGATATTTGTTGTCAATAAATATTCATGAAATAAAACAACAAGTCAAATGTATACTCATGTTAATCAAATTTAATAATGTCTCATTAATATATATACATGTATGTATTTTGATCCGAGTTATTTTTTACTGCAAGTTCAAACTTGTACGTATTTTGTAGAAGTTAAATTATTTTTAACAAATACTTTTAAGACATCATGATGATAAACCATGGTTAGAGGGAGCGTAATTTCTAATGCCGTAATGTATTTCAAAGTCAATATAACGTTTGTTTGCTAAAAGCATTATCAAAGGTAAATGAAATAAGGATCCAAATTGCATGTATTCCCTACGTATAAAAGGATTGATCATTCCAAACCCAGGACAGGTAAATCGTCTCTATGTATGCTTCTTACGATGATTGTTTTTCTTATATAAATATAGATGGTTTATTATCATGCATCATACTGTTTGCTATATATATTGTGATTACTTTTAATAAGGTGTCTACAGGGCAATGTATTGCATCAGTCCAGAAACGTTTACCTCGCGGAAACTTTGATATCATGTAGTAGGTACAAAGGACCCGATTTCAGTACGAAAAAGTCCGCCTTCCCACAACACAATTATACTTATATGATATTATTGCATATACACTTTGTAATTTGTAGATGAGTATTTGAGTATTGTCACTGACAAAGTTTCGCGCTGCCTGCCTATCGGACTGACTGACAGAGACTATTACGTGAACGGAATGGCGGACGAAATACCAACCTATATTCACTTCTGTTAGGTACTGTTAACATCGAGTTTGCACTTACCGAAGATGGTACCCATGCTGTCTGAAAAGCCCCTGTATTGGTTTTTACTGAAAAAGAGTTTCCCGATGGCTTCGTGCCTACAACTAACGTAGGAATCTCTTCACAATCTCCATTGTACAGCAATGCTTCAGTGTCAATTTTAAGGTCCATTTGTTTGTATCTGATATTCATAAAAACTGTTTTACCGAAATCCATATTAGCAAATTTAGGCATGGAGATAACAGATGTCCCATCAAAACATGCAGCGCCGTTTGAAAGTGTCACGTTTTCAGTTCTTACAAAGGTATTACTTCCGGAATAATCCCTGAAGTCAGTGTCAAATGGGAGGAAAACTTCGGGTTTACAAACTGAAATTGCAAAAGGCAAGGAAAGGTCTTCATCAGTTAAATACAAAACAAATATTAATGAAATAAAAAGCCATGTTTGATAATTATGATAGTATGTCATCAATGATATAAACAACCTCATATATGCTTATATATATGCCGTTATATGAAATGTAAGTACAACTGATTTAAATGTAACAGAATATTATCAATTTTTCACTTTATTCACAAACAGTATGCATGTCAAACGTGTCAAAACGTTTCAAGACCGACTGGTTTCTTTATCAAGCTATGACTGAGTGAGACCGACTGGTTTCTTTATCAGGCTATGACTGAGTGAGACGACTGGGTTCTTTATCAGGCTATGACTGAGTGAGACGACTGGGTTCTTTATCAGGCTATGACTGAGTGAGACGACTGGTTTCTTTATCAGGCTATGACTGAGTGAGACGACTGGGTTCTTTATCAGGCTATGACTGAGTGAGACGACTGGTTTCTTTATCAGGCTATGACTGAGTGAGACTGACTGGTTTCTTTATCAAGCTATGACTGTGTGAGGCCGACTGGTTTCTTTACCAGGCTATGCCTGAGTGAGACGACTGGTTTCTTTATCAGCCTATGACTGAGTGAGACCGACTGGTTTCTTTATCAAGCTATGACTGTGTGAGGACGACTGGTTTCTTTATCAGGCTATGACTGAGTGAGACGACTGGTTTCTTTATCAGGTTATGACTGAGTGAGACCGACTGGTTTCTTTATCAAGCTATGACTGAGTGAGACCGACTGGTTGCTTTATCAGGCTATGACTGAGTGAGACGACTGGGTTCTTTATCAGGCTATGACTGAGTGAGAGCGACTGGTTTCTTTATCAGGCTATGACTGTGTGGGACCGACTGGTTTCTTTATCAGGCTTTGACTTAGTGAGACCGACTGGTTTCTTTATCAGGCTATTACTGTGTGAGACCGACTGGTTTCTTTATCAGGCTATGACTGAGTGAGAGCGACTGGTTTCTTTATCAGGCTATGACTGAGTGAGACCGACTGGTTTCTTTATCAGGCTATGACCGAGTGAGACCGACTGGTTTCTTTATCAAGCTATGACTGTGTGAGACCGACTGGTTTCTTTTTCAGGCTATGACTGAGTGAGACGACTGGTTTCTTTATCAGGCTATGACTGAGGGAGACCGACTGGTTTCTTTATCAGGCTATGACCGAGTGAGACCGACTGGTTTCTTTATCAGGCTTTGACTGAGTGAGACCGACTGGTTTCTTTACCAGGCTATGACTGAGTGAGACCGACTGGTTTCTTTAACAGGCTATGACTGAGTGCGACCGACTGGTTTCTTTATCAGGCTATGACTGAGTGCGACCGACTCGTTTCTTTATCAGGCTATGAATGAGTGAGACCCACTGGTTTCTTTATCAAGCTATGACTGTGTGAGACCGACTGGTTTCTTTATCAGGCTATGAATGAGTGAGACCCACTGGTTTCTTTATCAAGCTATGACTGTGTGAGACCGACGGGTTTCTTTTTCAGGCTATGACTGAGTGAGACGACCGGTTTCTTTATCAGGCTATGACTGAGTGAGACGACTGGTTTCTTTATCAGGCTATGACTGAGTGCGACCGACTGGCTTCTTTATCAGGCTATGACTGAGTGAGACGACTGGTTTCTTTTTCAGGCTATGACTGAGAGAGACCGACTGGTTTCTTTATCAGGCTATGAATGAGTGAGACCTACTGGTTTCTTTATCAAGCTATGACTGGGTGAGACCGACTGGTTTCTTTATCAGGCTATGCCTGAGTGAGACCGACTGGTTTCTTTATCAGGCTTTGACTGAGTGAGACCGACTGGTTTCTTTATCAGGCTATGACTGAGTGCGACCGACTGGTTTCTTTATCAGGCTATGAATGAGTGAGACCGACTGGTTTCTTTATCAAGCTATGACTGTGTGAGACCGACTGGTTTCTTTATCAGGCTATGACTGAGTGAGACCGACTGGCTTCTTTATTAGGCTATGACTGAGTGAGACCGACTGGCTTCTTTATCAGGCTATGACTGAGTGAGACCGACTGGTTTCTTTTTCAGGCTATGACTGAGTGAGACCGGCTGGTTTCTTTATCAGGCTATGACTGAGTGAGAACGACTGGTTTCTTTATCAGGCTATGACTGAGTGCGACCGACTCGTTTCTTTATCAGGCTATGAATGAGTGAGACCGACTGGTTTCTTTATCAGGCTATGGCTGAGTGAGACCGACTGGTTTCTTTATCAGGCTCTGACTGAGTGCGACCGACTGGTTTCTTTATCAGGCTATGACTGAGTGAGACTGACTGGTTTCTTTATCAGGCTTTGACTGAGTGAGACCGACTGGTTTCTTTACCAGGCTATGACTGAGTGAGACCGACTGGCTTCTTTATTCGGCTATGACTGAGTGAGACCGACTGGTTTCTTTTTCAGGCTATGACTGAGTGAGACCGGCTGGTTTCTTTATCAGGCTATGACTGTGTGAGACCGACTGGTTTCTTTTTCAGGCTATGACTGAGTGAGACCGGCTGGTTTCTTTATCAGGCTATGACTGAGTGAGAACGACTGGTTTCTTTATCAGGCTATGACTGAGTGCGACCGACTGGTTTCTTTATCAGGCTATGACTGAGGGAGACCGACTGGTTTCTTTATCAGGCTATGACTGAGGGAGACCGACTGGTTTCTTTATCAGGCTATGACTGAATGAGACGACTGGTTTCTTTATCAGGCTATGACTGAGTGAGACCGACTGTCTTCTTTATCAGGCTATGACTGTGTGAACAATTGGTATTATTCTTCTGTACGACGATGTGACGAAATTGTTTATTTCATACATATCAGAATATGATATCATTATATAATTAATTAACTTCCACCATTGTTTGCTATCCACAATGAGGGCAAATTTATCATGATGGTGATTATAAATTCACAGCATGCCCTATATAGTAATCACGTGTGAAGGGCGGACACACTGGACAGATATAAATTTGTAGAGGGCGACCAATTGACCGAGCACAAGTTTCACTGCATACAATGCTCCGATAATCATGAAATAAATCATAAATGTAATACTTGTTCGTAAAATATAAATGAGTGACAAAATATATCAACAAACATAAAACAAGCAGCGTTTAAACAATGCTGAAACTCGCCTCCTTTGAACGAATAAGTTGGATTCCCCATGGCTGCTGGTATACAGTCACAAATCTCCCCTTTGTAAATCTGCCCGACACTGCACTTCTCAGAAACCCATCCTGAAGAAATCTGCTTCTCGTATGCTGTCACATCGGACGTAACGGGTCTCTTGTTACAATTTTCTGGAAAATTAAGGCGCTTAATTCAAAAAGAAATCGTATACAATTGAGTCAATATACAGAGGACATATTTATACCATNGGGGGGTTCGTGGGTAATCTTCATCCACGAATTCATAGGTAGGTGAAGTAATTACAAGCAATGCAATTCTTCATTTGAGTGGGTACTCGTAATCGCGAATCCATGTACCCACGAAATGGTATTTTGTCAGAAATAGCTGATTTCACAGAAAGTTTCCTATATACGATTTGATGCCTATCTTGTCTCCGTTCAAATCTAGCTAAGTGAAGCGGTATATGAACTTTAAGAAGAATTGCACATTATTAAAAAGCTATTGTTGTTCAAGCAGTTGCTTCGGTAGTGATATTTTTATTACTTTATCGATAATATATATATTTTAGTGAAATTGTATGATACTAAAGGATGACGCTTTTATTAAGCTTAGTTAAATGTTTTGCATCTTCGTGAAATTGCACTTCTGAAATAGTTAGGTCTAAATTGAATTTCACTACAAAACTCTTCAGGGAATTTAGTTTGTTTGTTTCCTTGAGCAAAACAATGACAAGATGGATTCATCTTATTGCAAAAGAAATGTGAAAATAATCTGGTACAACATTTTTTCTAAATATTATTTATTGGTTGAATAAATGCAGTATTAACTAACACATTGTTGATATACGCGGGGAAAACACATTTACCGCTTCCGAACCTTTTTGTATGTGTGAAAATTAATCGTTTAGTATTAAGACATTATTATTTGTGTAATTTCTACCCTGAGAGCTGTCGCGTTAAGAAACGACTACTAAAGTTCTGGTTTAAGAATTATAACGCTAATAGATCAATATTTACCTTGCCACATAAACTGTAACGGGCTGCTTACTGGACACCTGTCCGCACACACAGAGCTGAAGATACATCCC
Source organism: Mizuhopecten yessoensis (assembly GCF_002113885.1). Lineage (NCBI taxonomy): Eukaryota > Metazoa > Mollusca > Bivalvia > Pectinida > Pectinidae > Mizuhopecten > Mizuhopecten yessoensis. Next base: position 1,720,254 of record NW_018405801.1, read on the forward strand.
TCTCCTTGGACAAATATTTTCCCCTCAGGACAGCACCTCATGACCGAATGACCGGCCTGGCACTGCCAGTATGCGACACAGTTGGTCGTATGTGAGAATTGGAACTTGTCTGCAAGCTTTTTACAGAAATCTGTTTGATATAGGAACAAATAAGTAAAAATTATAAAAATGCTCTTCTTTATTGTATCATATAGTATTAAGGCATTGTACGTTAATATGTTATTCTTATAAATAAAATAACATAACACTTTCTAAATTCAGATAATTAAGGGCAATGTTTTTTATTTAACGAGAAAAATGTTTGGATGATATATTAACCATATAAAAAAAGAACTACGACGTAAAAGGAATAGACGAAATTGAAGAAAATGAAGAAAAAAAAGATATGCTTTGTTGAAAGAGAAATATGCCATTGATTTCCAAATTATCAAAATTCCATTATGTCATACAAAAGTGCGGTTTGTTTATCAATAGGAAAAACAGTACCGAATTATTATGATGACCAATGATCACAGGGAAACTATGCATCCATAGATGAATTATGAGAAAACGGTTTTCTTTCTGTATCCATAAAAGACTGACTGAATGTTTAATAACTTGTATATTGACTAACGAAAGCTAAAAAGACACGAGTGGGTATTAATCGCCTTACGTAACATTAAAATGTGCATACAGATGAAATTTCCGTTAAAGACAAAAAAGAAGCCATAGATATAATTGAAATGTTGCAAATTATACTTGATTTTAGCCAAAATCATTTGACTTAGTCTATAAATAACTATGATTAAATTTACTGCGATATGTGTGTTGATTTTGATACTGCATGGTATAATTTGTTTAGGGATTGTCCTTGGAATTGTATGTCAGTTTTGGGACGGTTGTGCAGTGGCGAAAAGCATTGATCGGAATTCAAGCGTAGTGGTTTATCTGTGGCTATCGGTGTATCATTGTACGCCCTAATGTAAAAATGTCTCGTCTTTGTATACTGCTATGCAATTTGTATACAAGACTGATAATACCGTAGCATATCTCACGTTCTATGAACCCATATTGACACATCGTAGAGGGGAACATTGCAAGTATCATGTTGTTACTCTCACTATTACTGACCCCAAGCACAGATGCCTTGACCATATAGGTCAAGCTCATAGAGTTGCCTTAAGTGTTGTGTTTATTGACAAAACAACATAATTATTCTGTTGTGGGGGAGTTATTCTGACGTATATAGAGAATTATGTTAGTATAGTGATTAGGTTATTAAATACTAATGATAAAAAAAATCCCACAAAGCATAAAAAAATCCATGGAAATATCTAATCGTGTAGTCTGTCATACTGTCAGTGTATCGCATGTCCATATAGCTGTATTCTGTTATGTTTAAATATGAATTTATTCTACTGATTAAGAAATATTTTGGATACAATTATTCAAATATTAGCAACTCGGTTAATTTTACAAGGAATATATGCCTGCACAACCTAACTATTCGTCAAAAGAAAGAAAAAGGAAAATTCATGAAGAAATCTTTTAATTGTTAAATCGTTAATAACGCAAAAAAAAGATCCTTATAGATGTTGATCAATTATTAATAATGCAAAAACTATAAAAACAAAAAAGGTGTTATTAACACAAAACCGGTTTTTCAACAGGTATTATTTAATAAATGAAAATTACATCAACTGCGTTAAATCGTAATCATAGAAGAATTAACTATGTACATATATATCGGTTAATACCGAACAAAAATTAAAAAGCCACTTATAATAAAAAAAGGGACAAGCAAACAAACAAAAATAAACGACAAAAACATTCAAGGACTAAGTGATGTGGAATTACGGAGTGAAAGAAGAAAGAGTGAATTAATTTACAATCTTGTTAGGATGGTCACGAGTTAAATTAAAATAACAACTCTTAACTCAAACTTTAGGAAATAACAATTAAAATTTAATCTGTACGTTCAGGATAAATATAATTTATATTTTTTTATTATCAGCTAAATGTTCAGAAATTCACGTGACTTCACAAAAATGGAAAACAAATATTGACAACTTTGCATTAAACATAATAAGTACCCTCCTTACAGAACAATGCAAAACAGCAGAAATTAAGTCATAAGTTCTTCAACTTTGTCTCGATATAACTTATTGAAGCAATTAGTTTGTCTCACCGTGTTCGCAGTTGACGTCTTTAGATGGTTTGCATGTGACATCAATATTACTCCAGAACTGTCCGTAAGGACAATCTTGTACTCGAGGTTTAAAGAGACCAGACTGATCCGGATAACATACGACAAATTGATCACACCGGGAGGGATGACGTATGTATCCTAATCCGCCATCCATAGTGCACCCAAGACAAACGGCTGTGTAAAAATTGAAAATAAAGAGAATATTAAAAAGATGATAAACAATCGAGGAACAAAGAAAACAAGTTTGGTGTTATAATTTTGAAGGTTTTGATCAAATTATAGGTACAGAGTGAGCGATAGTACTATGACTTTCAAGGACAAGTGTTACTTTCGCAATATACCTTAATCATAGTATAATTGCGTTGTTGACTAGACTATTAGACGATTCTGATAACGTTGTTTATTTTACAGTTAATTGATAAGACATGGATCAGTTATAATTATTGAATAGCTCATTCCGGGTTTGTTTTGCAGTTATAGCATTTTATTTTTTCAGTAGAAAGGGATGATAAACTTCTTAATTTGTTCAGAAGATAACTTTAAAATATTCTGAAATTAAGATTAATATTTTGCTGCAATCTTCAAAATACAGTCATTACTTTAAAAGCATTTGGAATAAAATACTCAATCAGATATGTAGGAAATATGTAATGCACCTTACCCCCTTACTATCTTACTATCTGTGTGGAACAAGAAAATCAAGACAAAACCTTGAGTAAACATACCATACCTCTAATATACATAATAAAAAAGTTTCTTTCAGAAAATACCGTTTACTTCAGTCACTCACTAAGACGGTGTTAAAACTTCAATAAGATCAATGATATCGAATCCACATACAGTACTAAATTAGCATTCATGTATAATGAAGAAAGATTTGCTCAAATATTCCACAGCTGACACATTTAACAATCTTTACCTGGCGATAGTGTACCGTCCTTGCTGGAACGGATGGATGAAAGTCCTAATTCGGTCTGACTAACGAACCTCCCTCCAACATTTGCTGCAGAAGCCCCTCTTTCCTGTTCCGAAGTTGATTTCTTGGCGGCCTTTGCAATTTCAGTCTCGGCTGCCGAGATCGTCAATATCTGATTGATGGAAGTCTCAATGGCAGATTGTTCATTCGAGGGTCGATGCACAATTCGCGGAACACTTTGTAAACCGCTTACACCAAATCCAGACTGACTTCTTGTTACCTTAGAGCCTACAGATGCATTGGAACCAGATATGTCCACTGGTTTGACTATTTGCTTTGGGGTTCTTGCGGAGCCATCAAACAGTACGTTTGTACTACCTGGAACAGTAGCTGTATTTACTCCGATGTTCAAGCCTAATGAGTTTGATCCACCTGGCAATCTTTCATTCATTCTTCCTCCGGCGCTCGAGCCACCACCCAATAAACCAGTTCCTACTATACCACTGTTTACTACACCAAAATCCGTCATACCCATGTTTTTCCCTCTGGCCTCTCCCACGCCCATATTGCCGATGTGACTTTCGGCCAAAACCTCCCTCGATATTCCATCAACTACAAGTCCTCTTCCAGGTGTCCCAGCTGTTGATACCCCACTATTGACGGTTCCCCTGACTGAAGGATCCCCGCTGGTTATATCAACAGTGAACTTTCTATTTGATGAATTTTGTTTGATCAGCGGGTTCTGAGTGTCCAATAAAATAGTCTCTGTAACTAACCTAGGTGGAAGAGATGTTGGGCTCTCTAGAATTCTTGTATCGGCCAGTAACATTGCATTATTCATCATTGAAGGATCTGTAGGTATACTGTTATCGAATGTAGAGGACGCAATACTATCAGCAATTCCAACTGACAAGTCATTTCCGTTCAAACCCAAAGAGCTCCCCAGGCCATTGATAATTGACATATCCCCCAAGCCACTGTTAAACTTAGGCCTAGATTCCAGCATGTTGTTTGCCTTATTCAAAGCTGTGAGTTGATCAATTAAAGACTGCGTCGTATCAGAGTTATGAAGTAGTCCATTATTAACACCACCAGTAATTTGGGGAAATATTTGCTGTTGTCTAGCGGTAGGATTTATGTTGTTGTCAGGAACAATATTCCCACCTACTTGGCCTAAACCACCTCCATTCCTCATCAGAGCAGAAAATAACTCGGCTCCGGGCATGGATGAAAGATCCAGACCAATCCCATTAGAAGCAGCACCGCCAGGATTTTGATTTGAGGTATCTTTATTCGTTACTGATCCAGCTAGATCAAATGTATTGCTTTGATCAAACATGTTAAACCCAGAATCTGGAATGAAACCAGGATCTTGCGAATTTAAGTTGAAGCTGTTACTTCTACCTGTTACCGATTGGAGAGGTTCCATGCCGAAATCGCCAACTATTGAATTGCCAATACCTCCCATGGTTATATCGGAAGCGAAAGATGCCTGATTTTTAAAATTCGAATCCATCTTAATCGTTGATTGTAAATGAGAGTTCACAGAGTTTTCGCCACCATTTGATTTCCGCACAAACTGATTATCAATTGCGAAGGTTCCATCGCGACTAAAATCGAAATTTCTACCTTTTCCACTTTGAGGACTACCTCCGTTCAAATTGATATTTGCTCCTGATGTAACATCGGTATGGGAGGGACCAGCGAATACTCCACCACTATTCAAATCAATATTCCTGCCGATGGTCGAATCAATATTTATGTTTCCACTGAAATCAGTAACACCATTAACCTTTAGACTATCTATACCAATATTATTTGCTTGAAGGGGATTCATGAATTTTCCCCCACCGTTTGAATTAATGCCACCATTCGAATTTAAGTTAATACCACTAGTAGAGCCAACACCACCGCCATTCTTCATTGAATTTAGACGTCTGCCTCTGTTTTGACCAGAATTAAGTCCAACACCGATATCTGCAGACATCCCGTTTGTTCTAAGACCACCCAGGCCAATAGTTCCGGTTTGTCTGAGTGTTTTATCTGCTCCAATACTGTTCCGGAAGTTGCCGTTACCGGTGTTGGAGAGAGCTCCATCTGCAACAAACTGTGATTGTGTAGGTGCAAACACGTCGAGCATGCTACCCGTAGCCCCTGCGGTACCGGTACTGGCGGGAGAACGTAATACCCCTCCACTATTTGTAACACTATCCATGGGAAAGGTATTTCCGGGAGGAGAACCACCCGAAAGCGTCTGTGAATGATCAGGAATCCATTGCGTACTGGCGGGAGAACGTAAGACTCCTCCACTATTTGTAACACTATTCACGAGAAATGTATTTCCGGAAGGAAAACCACCCGAAAGCGTCTGTAAATGATCAGGAATCCATTGCGTACTGGCGGGAGAACGTAAGACTCCTCCGTTATTTGTAACACTATTCACGGGAAATGTATTTCCGGGAGGAGAACCACCCGAAAGCGTCTGTGAATGATCAGGAATCCATTGCGTACTGGCGGGAGAACGTAAGACTCCTCCACTATTTGTAACACTATTCACGGGAAATGTATTTCCGGAAGGAGAACTACCCGAAAACGTCTGTGAAATATCAGGTATCCATTGTGTTCCATCAGGTGTGTTACCATTATTCCCTAACACAACATGACTATCTAATGAGTTTGTACCGGCCGTATTGTGCCTGTCAACAAGAACATTAGCATTTTGGTTACTTTCCAAGCTGGGTCTGTTATTTTCCCTCCGACGCGTTGTTACTACAATTAAATTCCCTTTCCCATTTGACTGTGAATGTCTTATAGGAACAAGATGTTTTCCATTTAATGAAAGGTCACTATTGACATTGCTTCTTGAAAATATTTGTTTTTGCCTCAGATATTTTTGAAGGTTCAGTCTGTGTGTTTGAAGAAGGAATGCATTTCTTCGATTGGAATTCAAGTTTTGTTTAGCACGGTTATCCTTTATAAAATCTACAAGTTGAAATGTATTATGATTAATGGTATGATACACATCGGCACCGGAAGAAGTCATCATGTCCACTTGACCATGCAGATCCTTAGGTAAGAACGGGTTTCCCGGACCGTTACCCATGGATGGCTTGATCCCATGCATTCCATTACCAGGATGTTGGCCATAGCCTGCAAACAAAATGTGGTTTTATAATGCTTCATTTAGTTTAGTGTTCAACTATGCTGAAAGCGTATTATTTATATGTGCATCCCGTTGTGCGCTGGTGTTAACACCGTAATAACTGGATTTAACAACGTAGAGCACTGGAGTTAACATTGAAGTGAACTGGAGTGCACATCAATGTTTGGTCTAGTGCACTTCATTGTTCACTACGTGTGCACTACAAAGTGCACTAGATACCAAGATACGTTTGCTCCCAACTGTATTTATTGTCTTTTGTCCATAATTTGTCCGTATATTGTTAAATATTTTATTTTTTGTATAAAAAAAAATCTTTTTTGTCTTATTTTGCAAAAATTACGAAATTAGTTATTACGGCTTATATAAATTGTCTGCGGGGATTATGAGGGAGGGCAACCGAAATCCCTTGAGAAAACCAACGTGGTCTTGCAGTTGAGCAAACCAGTTGACGTCCGATTGGGAAGTAGAAACCCTGACGTCATGGTTTGAAGGCTGGTGCGTTATCCACTGCGCCAACCGACCATCCAATATATAATTTATCAATGCTGTTCGGGAAACAAATTATTAGCTGAAACTTATATCTCCCCTCCTTGAATAATAGCAATACACATACACCGTGTTGTCTTTATTTTCAATAAATTTCTTCTATATATCATTTGTTTTCGCGTCTATTAATCAAGAGCTAAGGATCAAATTCGTAAAATAAATACATCTATAAGCAAGGGAAACAGATATATCATAACAGAACCAATGCGCATAATATTTCGAGTAGTAGGAGTTTTTCTTCTTCGAGCTAAGTCTGCTACATTTATTTTAGAAATATTTCGAATGATGTTCATATACAAATGAATAATTTCGTTTTCAGTCTTAAAATATTGCATTAGTTCTCTTTGTTCTTATTTTTAATGACTATACCAAAATACTGCTGCATCTGCTCACATGAGTAGTTAGTAGCCTGGTAGGTAAAATGTATAAGAAAGGTAGCCAAAATGTCTAAATGGTTGCAGGAGATCGAATTTTCCCATAAGCAGAAGACACAGGAGAAAATGCATGAGTCTGCACGATCCTCCACATGAGTCGCCTCGTGCAATACATATTTAGTGGGATTCAGCGGGTCTCCAATATCTCCTAAGCAGTATACATAAAAGAAAAAATATCGTTTCTGCAGAATATAGTTCTATTGGGACATATGCTTAAGTCTATTTGTTTTACAATGAAATCTGGATTTATTTGAGGCCTCTATGTGTATGCGGAACAACCGGTACGTCCGTTTTTAAATGTAACATTTTCGGATATAAATCCTGGCGGACCTGCAAAAGTTTATGCAGGCCTTGTGAGGCTTTGCCAAGGCTCGTCTGAAAGCAGCATCAGATTACTAGGTCCGATCTTATTTAATAAACGGACAACTCTGATCCAACCAGTTCAACCGTATAGAACGCGATGAACGAAAATTAAAACTTTTATGTGTGAAAATGATCTCTTACAGTCCAAGGATGTACACCTCTGAGAAGTCAAAATATTCCTGTATAAAACTTTTTTTCTTATATGGATTTTTGGAAAAGGGAGTTAATGGCATAATAGAAAATGCTAAAAAAAATTGTCCCTATTTTCGTTTTTGTGCTATGATCGGTCAAAGATGCCAATTTAACACAATATGTGATTTTAGGTGATTTGTTTGGTTTTGACCATTTGCAGAACAAATTCATACAATTTCTTATAAGTGTGTATGTATGAATGTTTGTAGAATTGATGAAAATATCATTTCGTGTGCTTCTTTTTTGTCCCATTATTATTTGTGCTATATTTCACCTTTTTCGGGGTCAAAAATCAAAAGTGTTTCAGTTATACTAAATATGTAAAAATTAAATACCAATAATGTATAACTTTCCACTTTGTTGCATATTCTTTTTATCATATTGAACATTATAAAGTTGTACAGCAAAATTGAACCTGCTAAAATTAAAAATTACGACACAATGACAATTTAAGTGATCAATTTAGTGTCAAAAAAGGTGAAATATTAGCCTTTTGTGAAGCGCAAGAAATACACATTACATATAATACACATTTTCAAAATGGCCGCTGAATTGGTCATTTCTTTTAAATTCTTGTAAAAATAAATGTACCAACAACAGTCATCTAGTTTTTTGACATATTTTTAGATGTGTGTTTGCTATTAAATTAATAAATTATTAAATTTGCTACATAAACCCGTTACACCAGATCAAAACGAGACTTGAACGTGATTAAAACCTCAGAAAAGTACATTCTTAATATATCATTAAAATGTGACGTCTATAGAAAGTCACCTTCAGTGCCAATCGGAAGGCAACTGCCTATATAGATCAATGTCTTATGTGCATGTACTTTACATATAGATGGAAATCGTTCCTTTCCAAGTTCACCTGGGACAAGTATGGCTCACTTTCGTGACAACTGTCCATATCCGATGGAATAGAATAGGTAAAACCGAATGTCACCTGGCCGAGAAACTGCTGATTTGAGGGGAAACTGACTAATCTGGGTCAGTCACGACAATCAACCTGTCGCACGTTCCTCAAAATACAGCAGTATACTTATAAATCATATAAGGTCGATAGACAGTGTCCTAGCAACAGTATAATAATGAGTGTTTTACGATCACTGGTGCATCATAGCTGTGTACACTCATTGACAACCTTGCAAGGGTGTGCATTGGCTTTTATTTTACTTGCACACTAGTTGTAATGGTTCATTCGTTTGTATACAATATAATTTTACGGAAACTCTAGAGTTTTTCATTACACAGAGATATCCTTAAATTTGTGGCGGGGGGGGGGGGGGGGGGGGGGGAGGTTAACAATCAATTCAAGCCCTGAACTTGTTTAAGTATGAATTGTCAGTGAAAGTGTTTCTCACCTGCCCTAACTTTTCAATTAATCAAGGTCGAGTATAAAATGGTCTGGGATTGAGGCTACGGTGTATGTATTGTAGCATACTAGTGAGGTGGCACTAAGGAAAAAATGGGTCGTTAGAAACCGGGTCCAACGGCAAACAGAACAGAATACATCTCAAGTTCCAATCCAAATCTGGAGGTATAAGCAGAGGTGGCTTATGACCAGTAATTACTTGCTGATAAAAAGCAGCTCCTGATAAGTCTTGGTGTTTTAAACTTTAATAATTGATTTTAAGCGATGTTTCCTTACGTCTTGCAAAGCGACTTAGGGCTACATGTATTACAGTACGAAATGGAATATCCTCTAAAATTACATTAATAACAGCTACTAATTTTCGTGGTGTTTTAATTTCGTTGTTTTCGTGGATAATCTTCATCCACTAATTCATAGGTCCACGAAGTAATTACAAATAGACCAATTCATCGTTTGAGTGGGTACTCGTAATCCACGAATTCCTATACTACCGAAATGTCGTTTTGTCGGGAAAGCTCCACTAAAATATCTGATTTCACAGTTCATAGTTTGCTACACGGGGATATTACTTGGGTATTTTAATTATATGTATCGACACATTTGATTGGAAATCGTATAACTGTTTAATAATCGAAGTAAACTTTATGTTTTTAATGGATTGAATATTGCTTTTAAACACTATCATTGTTAGGTGTACTTGTTTTGTTTTTACATTTAGATAATATGACGTCAATTCAATTGGATTAATATGAATTTAATGATGATAAAAGTGTGACGTTACAAGTATGTAATTATCAATGTACGACCATCTATGGCAATTTATAATTAAGTAGATTTTGTATGTTGCGTTTTGATCAGAGAGCGAAATAGCAATACTGTTATTCAAAATCATTGTTAAAGTTTGAGGTCATGACTGAGCCCCTGTCAGGTTTAGTCAAATGTGAGCTAAATCAAATAAGATTAAGCACTTTGTAGTCCAATCAAACTCAAATATTTAACGTAGTGTACGGATTATGTACTTTACTTATTGTGGAGAATGTTTATATTCCAATACCAAACACAACATGTAAATTCCAATACTGTACAGAAAATATCGATTTCGATTTTCTACAGAATATATACTTTTCAATTCTGTAAACATATTTATGTTTCGATGCCGTACAGAATGTGAACATACCAATACTGTACAGAATATGCAAATGTGTATATTATGCATGAAATATACGTTTCAATACTTTACAACATGTGTACATTTCAATACGTTATAGAATACGTACGTTTCAATAAGTTCCAACATTTGTACATTTTAATAATGTATAGAATATGCACGTTTCAATACTTTTTTGCCAATTTTGAATATTTCTTCTGTACATCATATGAATATGTATGTTTCAAAACTATACAAAATGTATACGTACTATCCAGTAAGATATGCTAATTTCAACAATGTGCATAAACGTATGTTTCAATACTTCATTTTAAGTTTCAATGCTATGCATGATCTGTCTGCTCCGATTCTGTACACAAGTTGTACTTATCAATAATTTACAGAACCTGCACAATTCAACTATACAGAATATTAATATATGCATGTTTTAAAACTATACAAAATGTATGTGTTTCAATGATGTACACAAGTTGTACGCTTCAGTACTATGCATGATTGTCCGTTCCAATTCTAAACAAAGTATTTGTACGTTTCAATTCTCTACAGTATTTGTACGTTTCAATACTCTACAGAATAGTTTCATTTTAACACATTGTGGGATATGCACATTTTGATAGTGTACGGGATTTGTATGATGATCTAAATTCGGGTAGATAATTAACCGCGACGTCACTTTTATCTATTTAATTCGTGGTGTATTTTTTTCGTTCAACATACACGAGTTATCCTTGTTTTTCCTGTGGTTTTCACTTAGTCGGATATTTTACGGTACTTTTTATCTAGCAGATTGAATTCGGATCACAATTATCACGAAAATAACATCCTCGCGAAATATCAGCTCTTTACCGTAACCAGTGACTGACGACATATGTGTTTAAAACTTATCCTTTCACGTGAAACCCAGACACACTTCAAGTTGTAAATTTGTATTTTAGACAGACAAGTAAATATAACGCTAAATCTTCATACATCAATTAAAATTTGGTGATATAATGAATCATTAACGAAAAAAACGTCTTGTTGTATGAGCACGTTCCTATAGGTAGTGTTTATATAATCTTACAGACACTATTTCACGTGGTAAATTAGGGGATTTTTCTCACAGTGAGATGCAGAATTTAGTTACTTACATTTATCAAACAATAAAAACGATGAAATACCAGCAGGTCATGTTAGAGATACTTTAAAGCTGTTTAAGTATTACTTGTTAAATTTGAAGGACAATATTGTGCATCGCCGAAACAAAAAATAATCTAGGTAGATTTTTATGACTGGGGTAAAAAAAGTGGGGTGGGAAACATGACATTTAAGAAACTATGTCAGAAAACATATTAATAGATGACAAACCTGGAATTTTTTCCTGCAGCTAAAACAATTTCTCGTAATCTAATTTAACATAAAACAAAATACTTACCGGACAACCCGGTTATTGGAATACACGAACATCTCCTGTGAACGAACCTCCAGCCCTGAGCGCAACATTTGATTTCCCAAGTTTTCGGACCCGACCGTTCCAGATAGTCCCTCCCGGCATTGTTTCCCATGGGCTGCTTGTTCGGACAGAAAATGGAAGCGTACAGGGTAACTATGGGCAACATTTGGGCCACTGTCATCGTGCCGGTGTTATGTGATAATCCGCACTAATAATTCCATGTTAAAAATGGCGCTGAGTTTGGATTTGCGACTGTCAACACCAACGCGAGCCCATGCTGGTCTATCTGGACTGGACTTGTTTCCTCACACACCGTTACGACGCAAATGAGGGTTTTTGGCACTCGTGCGCTATAAAGTAATCTGTCATCCGATCTGTCCGCCGCTTTGGCGATGACAAGTGACATTGCTAATACACAATACAACGGTTTTATTCGCGTAACTTCCCGGACGTGGGATAAAGCGGATGTCGGTAACTTTCGAGTTCCTCTTGGGGTAGAATGGAAAAAAAGTATATTGGATTCTTTGAATATCGGAACACCCTGCGTAGATTTGTTAGTACTGACTCCTATATCGAAAAAAAATATATCATTTGAAAAAAAACCAACAAAATGAAAATAGTTGCTTACAGGTGATCAATTTCTTGACAAAAAGTCCATCTAGTTATTATTTCCGTTGAAACAGGCATATAGTGAGCAATTCACTTCGATTACATACGAAGCACTAATGTGATTCATTTACATGTACTTACACTGGCGTTCCTAATTAATTTCATTAACACAGACGTCAGTTACATATTCGCCTTGTATATTTCATTTCGTTAACATAGGCGTTCGTAAAGTAATTATTTCAATTAACATAGGCACCCATAAAGTACATATAATTCATTGCAATAAGAAAGGCGTCCGTAATTTAATTGGGTTTGCAAATTATTTTGATCTGTTTTGAATTTAGGGCCCAAACCAATTATTTCATAAATCTTGAACTTCCTTTTCCGAAAACTGTTTCTTCGATCAGAAAATTTGACCTTTCCTCTCACTACTCATTCATTTATTTTTAGCTGAATGAAAGCATTCGTTGTTTTGTTATTATGAGAGATTTCTTTTCGAATAAAGGCGGAAGGCATTATAATAAATTGATTGTAAAACATTAGAGAACATGTTGTGCATAACACGACAAAGCCGATGATGAAATACTGCATACCGGGACAATTTTGCACAGTCAGACTTTCGCCCTTCGCTTGTAAAATCTTACATCGCCCAGCATTACAAATGTGATTTCGTCTTTCAGATTTAATTACTATATAAATAATGTTGTTGACCAATGCTAGCTGTAATGGTGAATGTGCCCTCATTTCAGAGGGCGAAAAAGTCGAGAATAAAACTGCAGCGAAAATTTCTCGATATACAGTACACTGTAACTGCATATTAAATTGGTAGGAATAAGTGTGTTCCTGGTTAACGATATAATTGATAAGAATAAGTGTGTTCCTGGTTAACGATATAATTGGTAACAGTAAGTGTGTTCCTGGTTAACGATATAATTGGTAAGAATAAGTGTGTTCCTGGTTAACGATATAATTGGTATGAATAAGTGTGTTCCCGGTAAACGATATAATTGGTAAGAATAAGTGTGTTCCTGATTAACGATATAATTGGCAAGAATAAGTGTGTTCCTGGTTAACGATATAATGGTGAAGGCAATATTTTACAGCAGACTCTAAGCAGTCCAAAGAGAACAATATTTACCCTTGTACTGGCGCTCTTGCTTTTATTTTAATGTGTGACTTGGTGATTGACGACCACGTCGATCATTTATAAAGACCATGTAGTTAAAATAAACGACACTTAATACTCTTCTAAATCAGCGGATTGCCTTGATGCTGAGACGATTTTGATCTTTCTGTCGTGATCATTCCCTTTCTTGATAGTGACATCCCTGTTCCCAACATACGGTGTTAAAATGTCGCAAAGGGTTATGCATTGAGAGCTGTTTCTGAATATGATGATTTCCGATATAGGTGTCGAATGCTGACAAACAGGTTTTATGGTCGCCGTCATTGTTTCATTGGTAAATGTCTTAATTCATTAAGCGATATGAAGGTCTATGGTTTTATCATTATTATCACAATTGTGGTTTCGTTGCCAATACCCCGGTTCTCGCTTGGAGGACGTAGTTTAGATAGGATTTATCTAGCGGTTGTCGTAGTGAAGCAGAGAAAATCGTTACTATATTTTGAATGTAAAATACCCAATGGGGACAGTCTCATCTTCGCTAGCCAATTGTTCGCTTCTTATACACTCCACTTACCCTTGTCGGATATAGCCGTGTTTTCATAATTCCCTCCACTGCCACCTAGCGGATATACCAAGTTATCGCTCTTCTCCCAAAACACTTTTAACCAATCAAAATGACCGTTAGATACACACTCCATCGGCGTCTTGACATAAGCACATGTATGTCGAGGCGGAGTATAAATGACAGAGCAATATGGAAACAATCCAAAGGCAGCACACATATTTTCCCAGGTCATCATTTATATGTGACACGTAGTCAAGGATTTCCACCAACTGATTTAACACTCCAGAGGTTTCCCCAAAGATCGTGCATGCGCTTATTGGGGCGAAAAGACGACACAACGAGAATTAAGGTTTGTTAATTGTCGTCCTTTCGGGGCGACACAGCGAGAATTAAGGTTTGTTAATTGTCGTCCTTTCGGGGCGAAAAGACGACACAACTTGAATTAAGATTTTCGAAACAACGAAATGGTACATATCAGCCACCGTACAAAACACTCTGGCATAAACGACAACGTGCTTCCGTACAGGGCGTCGCCATTACTGTTTTCCTTCGTCAACAGCGCTATATGTAAGACGCGATTTCATTGGATCGAGCGAATGGCACCGCAGGAAAATTAAAAGGCTCTGTGAACACGGCTATATCCGCCAAGGATAAGTGGAGTGTATACGAAGCGAACACTTGTTTAGCGAAGATGGGACAGTCCGGGATTCGAACCCTGTACTTCACATTGTTATACCATCGCTGAAACCGAATAAGCTACATGTGTACCTGGCAACGGAGATGTTGGAGCCAAATGTGCTACAGTTATATCCAAACGGAAGTAAAGTGGAGGTTGTTGTGTGTAAGAAACACGGCAGTGCAGTGGGACAGGGATCCTTAATTCAAACGCGGCAGTGCAGTGGGGCAGGGATCCATAATTCAAACGCGGCAATGCAGTGGGACAGGGAGCCTTAATTCAAACGCGGCACTGCAGTGGGACAGGGCTCCTTAATTCAAACGCGGCAGTGCAGTGGGACAGGGATCCTTAATTCAAATGCGGTATATGCTTCTTTCTTTCAGTTCCAAAATAAGATTATCAAATACTCTCGCTTAAGTAAAGGTTTAGCTGATATAGTAATGGGTGTGTGGTCAGTATATTTGACCGATCGACACACAAATAACAACTAGGCCTAGTTAATCATATTAGAGGGAGATTTTTTCTTGATAGCTTAGTGATAATTGTTTTTGTTTTTTATTTATTCATCTTGCCTTGATCAGACAAAGAAAATTAAAAACTTAAATATAACTAAAGGATTGATTATATTCATTTAAAACTAACTTTACGCATAAATATCGTAGATTTGTTAATATATTGACATTTTTAAGGCTTACATTGCTGGTTTATGTAACGTGCTGGCTTGCTCGGGCAGGATGGGAAAACGGAAGTCCCAACACAGTGGGACGACATAGTTAGGGGTAAATTGAGGAACAATTATCAATTGTTTATATTATACATCTATATTTCACACCTACATATATGCATTTGTACTTGTGTCTATGGTCGATATGCATATGTGACAGAGTAAAGAAATATTTAGAAACAATTGATTGTTTATCAAATAAGTCCAAAATCGAAGCGACGGATTTCTTTCTTTCTTGATTTATTGCTTTTGCAATGTTTCTTCTTTTTCTTCGTCCGCCAACATGCTAATGAATCTTCACTCAATTAATGATAATAAATTCTTCAGCAAAATGGTTTTGGAAATTTCCTCAGAGGCTACATGCCAAACATTTAAGAAAATTCACCCGATAATTGATATATATGAGTAGATAAGCAGAAAGAATCTCTCTTTCCGAATGTTCATCTAACATGGCCGCCGCATCCTCTGCTGTTAGCTGTTGGTACGACGTTAAACAATTTAAAATCAAACCAAACTCCTTTTCAGCCGAATGGTCTTCGCCATAAGGAAGAGAGAAAGGACCCTATAGATCAGGTGAAATAAGAACCACAACTTCTTGTCGGCATTTCTGCAAGTTTTCAAGGTTTTTAAGACATTATCTTTGGCCTTTGAGTACACTTTTTCTTATGCTTTTTCTCAATATCTGATTATACGATCTGGTGTTGGATTTCCCAAACATTTATTTTCAGTTGGATTGAAGATAGAGATCGCGATTAGGCTATTATCGCTATTCCTGGCGTTAATATCCAACACGTTTTCTACCCCAAACCCCTCCAAATATTCATTTCGACGACAAAAGTATACGTCAAGCTGAAAGTCGAAATGCATCAAAGATGTTTCCTAACTTCCTTCGGCTTCGGATTAAATTCTCTTATTGCATCAAAATAAGATTCCTGTATTTTTGAAATGTTCAATACTCATTCTAGACAATACCTAAATATAAAACAATCTAAAATTTGGCTGGTTGTATATTTGTAAATATTAAACACTGGTGGCTGTCTCTTTCCTATAAAATGAAGAGATAATTATTGTATGTCAGTTTGTTTATATCAAAGTTGTAAAATATGGAAAATATCGTAAAGTTTCATATGTACATGTAACAGGACAAACTCATGGTAGAGATTATAAAATTTTATTAAAAAATCTCATTATATCGACTTATTACATTGTACGTGACAAACTATATGACAACTTCAAAATCGGAATAATGCAAGTGAAGTGCTTAATTACTACAGAAATCAGGAATGTATATACATTTTTCACATAAATGGATTATACAAATAATGTTAATTGTATTAAATGGAGTGTTGGCGAGTATAAAAGAACACAAAAACTTAAAAATACATTGTAAAAGTGATATATCTAAATATCAAATGTCAAATCCTTGTAGTCAGCTCATTATAACCGTTATTCTCTGAGCCCGATTTAAATTCTTCAATATCCTCTTTTGGTAAACCGGAAGCGGAAACAGTGGACTGCTGACGTGATATTGGTCCTTTATATCCCTCACTTAGGGTCACGCTAGGCCGCGGCTGAAATGGCAGGGCTGACCGACACGCTCTATAAGTGCCCACTGACCCCAGAGCTTGGACTATCAAGTTTGCAAGAGTGCGCAAACGATCCCTGAAAGTACAAACAAGTTCTTTCACGTACAAAAATCTGACGATAGAGGAAACCGCTGACAATAACTGCAGTAATGGATTATCTCAAGTGACGGTCACCAACTCTGTTATAAATTTTTATATTCGCTTTTTACAAGTAAATATTATGACTTTTTGACAAATGACAACATCCTTAATCAACCTGTTTATCTTAAGAAAACAACACCCTATCACAAAATAAATCATAAATAGGTGTTTATGACAGCTGTTATAAGTAGCGCAAGTGATTATAATTTGTTTTGTTAACCACCTGTGGCTACTCTTGTGATTTCCTATCCAGCAGTTTTTATATTTATTATATACGCCTACATTTAGTGTTTGTGTATTCGTAGTTTCAATATGGTTTTTTTCCAAACAAAAAAAGGAAAAGTATATTTGAACTACCTCATGTGAGTAGCGGCCTATACGCTGGTACACAAGTGAGTCTACCAAATTTCTAAAGTATAAAACAAAAAACACTTCTTGTTGTACCTCCTTCTTCCCCCAATTCTGAACAGGGGCTAGCTTCGCTTCATTTCAGATGATTTTAGTCTAAATTTAGAATGAATCCTTACCGGGAACGCTTAACATTTAACAGTTTAATGACTTTTTAAACTGAAAGCAGAACATATTCAAAAGAAAATAATTTGAAACAAAATCTGTATACTTTTACCGAATGTTTTAAACACGGCCTCTTCCGCTAAGTCTTTCCAACGTTGAATTAGTTTCTTGGTGCACTTAAATAATAGACGAAACTAACAATAATACAAGTGCAATGCATCTAGTGTGTTTTATGGTGAATATATAACTAAATGTCACTTAACAATATAATAACAAAGATGTTATTCTCGCAAACTGTTCCCAGTGCAGAGACCTGTTTACAAACAGCCATCAAACTGTTCCCAGTGCAGAGACCTGTTTACAAACAAACATCAAACAGTTCCCAGTGCAGAGACCTGTTTACAAACAAACATCAAACAGTTCCCAGTGCAGAGACCTGTTTACAAACAAACATCAAACTGTTCCCAGTGCAGAGACCTGTTTACAAACAAACATCAAACTGTTCCCAGTGCAGAGACCTGTTTACAAACAAACATCAAACTGTTCCCAGTGCAGAGACCTGTTTACAAACAAACATCAAACTGTTCCCAGTGCAGAGACCTGTTTACAAACAAACATCAAACTGTTCCCAGTGCAGAGACCTGTTTACAAACAAACATCAAACTGTTCCCAGTGCAGAGACCTGTTTACAAACAAACATCAAACTGTTCCCAGTGCAGAGACCTGTTTACAAACAAACATCAAACTGTTCCCAGTGCAGAGACCTGTTTACAAACAAACATCAAACTGTTCCCAGTGCAGAGACCTGTTTACAAACAAACATCAAACTGTTCCCAGTGCAGAGACCTGTTTACAAACAAACATCAAACTGTTCCCAGTGCAGAGACCTGTTTACAAACAAACATCAAACTGTTCCCAGTGCAGAGACCTGTTTACAAACAAACATCAAACTGTTCCCAGTGCAGAGACCTGTTTACAAACAAACATCAAACTGTTCCCAGTGCAGAGACCTGTTTACAAACAAACATCAAACTGTTCCCAGTGCAGAGACCTGTTTACAAACAAACATCAAACTGTTCCCAGTGCAGAGACCTGTTTACAAACAAACATCAAACTGTTCCCAGTGCAGAGACCTGTTTACAAACAAACATCAAACTGTTCCCAGTGCAGAGACCTGTTTACAAACAAACATCAAACTGTTCCCAGTGCAGAGACCTGTTTACAAACAAACATCAAACTGTTCCCAGTGCAGAGACCTGTTTACAAACAAACATCAAACTGTTCCCAGTGCAGAGACCTGTTTACAAACAAACATCAAACTGTTCCCAGTGCAGAGACCTGTTTACAAACAAACATCAAACTGTTCCCAGTGCAGAGACCTGTTTACAAACAAACATCAAACTGTTCCCAGTGCAGAGACCTGTTTACAAACAAACATCAAACTGTTCCCAGTGCAGAGACCTGTTTACAAACAAACATCAAACTGTTCCCAGTGCAGAGACCTGTTTACAAACAAACATCAAACTGTTCCCAGTGCAGAGACCTGTTTACAAACAAACATCAAACTGTTCCCAGTGCAGAGACCTGTTTACAAACAAACATCAAACTGTTCCCAGTGCAGAGACCTGTTTACAAACAAACATCAAACTGTTCCCAGTGCAGAGACCTGTTTACAAACAAACATCAAACTGTTCCCAGTGCAGAGACCTGTTTACAAACAAACATCAAACTGTTCCCAGTGCAGAGACCTGTTTACAAACAAACATCAAACTGTTCCCAGTGCAGAGACCTGTTTACAAACAAACATCAAACTGTTCCCAGTGCAGAGACCTGTTTACAAACAAACATCAAACTGTTCCCAGTGCAGAGACCTGTTTACAAACAAACATCAAACTGTTCCCAGTGCAGAGACCTGTTTACAAACAAACATCAAACTGTTCCCAGTGCAGAGACCTGTTTACAAACAAACATCAAACTGTTCCCAGTGCAGAGACCTGTTTACAAACAAACATCAAACTGTTCCCAGTGCAGAGACCTGTTTACAAACAAACATCAAACTGTTCCCAGTGCAGAGACCTGTTTACAAACAAACATCAAACTGTTCCCAGTGCAGAGACCTGTTTACAAACAAACATCAAACTGTTCCCAGTGCAGAGACCTGTTTACAAACAAACATCAAACTGTTCCCAGTGCAGAGACCTGTTTACAAACAAACATCAAACTGTTCCCAGTGCAGAGACCTGTTTACAAACAAACATCAAACTGTTCCCAGTGCAGAGACCTGTTTACAAACAAACATCAAACTGTTCCCAGTGCAGAGACCTGTTTACAAACAAACATCAAACTGTTCCCAGTGCAGAGACCTGTTTACAAACAAACATCAAACTGTTCCCAGTGCAGAGACCTGTTTACAAACAAACATCAAACTGTTCCCAGTGCAGAGACCTGTTTACAAACAAACATCAAACTGTTCCCAGTGCAGAGACCTGTTTACAAACAAACATCAAACTGTTCCCAGTGCAGAGACCTGTTTACAAACAAACATCAAACTGTTCCCAGTGCAGAGACCTGTTTACAAACAAACATCAAACTGTTCCCAGTGCAGAGACCTGTTTACAAACAAACATCAAACTGTTCCCAGTGCAGAGACCTGTTTACAAACAAACATCAAACTGTTCCCAGTGCAGAGACCTGTTTACAAACAAACATCAAACTGTTCCCAGTGCAGAGACCTGTTTACATACAAACATCAAACTGTTCCCAGTGCAGAGACCTGTTTACAAACAAACATCAAACTGTTCCCAGTGCAGAGACCTGTTTACAAACAAACATCAAACTGTTCCCAGTGCAGAGACCTGTTTACAAACAAACATCAAACTGTTCCCAGTGCAGAGACCTGTTTACAAACAAACATCAAACTGTTCCCAGTGCAGAGACCTGTTTACAAACAAACATCAAACTGTTCCCAGTGCAGAGACCTGTTTACAAACAAACATCAAACTGTTCCCAGTGCAGAGACCTGTTTACAAACAAACATCAAACTGTTCCCAGTGCAGAGACCTGTTTACAAACAAACATCAAACTGTTCCCAGTGCAGAGACCTGTTTACAAACAAACATCAAACTGTTCCCAGTGCAGAGACCTGTTTACAAACAAACATCAAACTGTTCCCAGTGCAGAGACCTGTTTACAAACAAACATCAAACTGTTCCCAGTGCAGAGACCTGTTTACAAACAAACAGCAAAGTGTTCCCAGTGCAGAGACCTGTTTACAAACAAACAGCAAACTGTTCCCAGTGCAGAGACCTGTTTACAAACAAACAGCAAACTGTTCCCCGTGCAGAGACCTGTTTACAAACAAACATCAAACTGTTCCCAGTGCAGAGACCTGTTTACAAACAAACATCAAACTGTTCCAAGTGCAGAGACCTTTTTGCAAACAAACATCAAACTGTTCCCGGTGCAGAGACCTGTTTACAAACAAACAGCAAATTGTTCCCAGTGCAGAGACCTGTTTACAAACAAACATCAAGCCGTTCTGTATACCGTCGTACTAATTTTAAGCGTTTAATCCGCTCTTCTATGAATCTGACCAATTTTACAAGTGATTATATAATTACCTAGTTCAATAAGATATCGAATTTAAAAATACTATGTCCGTCAATATAATATCTAGATATAAAATTCCTTTTATAAAGTAAAATTTGACGGCCGTTACAATTAAGAATAAAAATGGTATTCAACTCATATTTCATAGAGTTAACACAGATAACAGATTCTATTTTCTCTTTAGGTATATTTTTCTACCAATTCGTAGTCTTACAGCAATGATTCTAGATTAATGGTATTAATAAGATAGTCTTTGAGTTAGATTTAGTAGGAGCTTTTTCAACAGTAGGTCATGGTTATAAATTGTGTTATCATCCCTTTCGGGGAGTTGAAAACATCGCTGTCTGTATGTTTAACATATTGGCATATGGAAACAAACTTACATTTGCTGAATAACAGCACGAATTTGATTGATTATTTTCAAAAGGACGTTATTGCTTTCTTAATAAATATATATGAAATTAAAAAAGTTATATTGCGGGAATTAAGTAATGTCCATCGTGCATAACTAAACGCTATGTAAAACCATTGAGTAGCAAACACCTGCTAAATATTTAATTGGATTAATTACCAATGCGCTACAGGTCATGCACCGTATGTCATTGTACATGTATATAGCTTGTATTCATCACCCGTGCATGTACATTGTACTCTACCTTTGTGGTGATACAATACGGCCATGTACTTCCTTTCAAGGTATTGTCCAAGATTAATTATATCTAAGGACCACGGTACTAGTACCAAATACTGTAGCTTTACACTGGAAACCGATTTCACAGGCATGACCTCAGCTTTGATAAATCATTTATGAAAAGGAAACCATACCATTTGGGACTTTTACAATTCACAATTTTACTCGTCATTTACATTGTAATAAATAACCATTGAACAACAAGAAGTTCGTGAATTGTTTTTGTCGAAGAAATCATTGTTATGAAGCGAGCTTCAGTCCCTGAATATGTTACCTAGACTAGCCTCCGTCTCTAGAATATCGACTTATTCAGAAAAGAAAATTAACTCTAATACTTTTAAACACGTGTCTGCCCCTAGACTAGGGGGGATAAGCTAGTAGTAACATGTGGTTGAGAAATTCTTTATAAGAAGTTAGGGGCTGGTAGCCAGTCTACATGTTACAATGCTAACACAAATACACTTATTTTTTTAAATAGGTCACATTCCTTCAGTAGAACATCACGCTATACATCACAATTTGTAATAGAAAAATGACTAGGTGATTTCTTAATTAGATAAGGTGAAACGTTTGTTTATTTTCTGACAGATTTTTTTTTTTATTGAATGTTTGATATGTTTTTTACTAGAAATTTTCCTGTCTACAGTACATGAACGATGGGTCTGTTTTTATCTCTGATAGATCACAAAAATCGGAAGTACTAGTCTAAAAAATTACTCGACCTGCTCCGCAGTGAAGAAATCCTGTACATCGATGTTCCAATCGACTTAGCAGACATCGCGGCCTAGGTTATGTATGAAATAATTATGATGAATGGCTTCCAGGGATACGATATGGGATTACGAAAAAGACGAAACAATAATATTCTAAGTGAGACTGTTACCAAAAACAGTTCGTAAGTGAATATTTTCTGTGAGGGGCACAATTTATATATCAACAACAACAACAACAACAACAACAACGATGTATTCGTTTTGCTGAGCAGGGTAAGTCGGACATAGCTTTTGTATTAATTCTCAAAATAATTTCGTCAGTTTTATCACAGAACAAAATAATATCTTAAAAGGTGGATTTCATTGATGATTTACATGTAACTCTACAAATGATCAACACTCTCAAATTTTATATTCGCTTTGGAGCATGTCTTAATTTCATTAAAATATCTTGTCTATCAAATATGTGAAATGATTTTTTTTTAATCATGAATATATTCTCTTTGATCCTATTGCTTGAAACAAAAATAATTATGTTTGAAAAAAAAAATGTTCAAATATTTCATGCGCAATTAAAGAAGAATGCGTAACCGATGTTATCACATTCATATATTATATAAATCGATTTTATCTTATCAAAGAACCCGATGTCTACAAACTGAGCAATAATGTTATGTAATGGACATATCTGCCTGTTTAATGATAGACACAATACATTTGTTTTTGTTCGTTCTGTTCCCAATCTGTGGAAACAGTGGTTCACTTCTTGTGTGAGTGTCCCCTATGAAGTGATTTGCAAATTAATCTGTTTTACCAAATAGGACAATCCTGTGAAAATTTCTATGATTCTTATAGTGTCGGCAAATTTAACCTCCTGATAGTTAATTCCGATATATGTTAGGAAAGACTGTATTTTTGATGTTCGGCAGGCGGAGAAAATATTATCTCTTTCTACATATTAGTGTTTGCATCCTCTGGTATTTTAAACATATCGAACCGAGTCTCTTAATGTTGGAATAATTGTGTGAGTTTTATATGATGTATGTATTAAACTTGTATATTTGTATTGCAATGTATTGTGAATTAAGTGTTGTTTTGTACGACTAAAGTAAAACTGCCTTTAAGTGTCCCGTATGTCAGTAATGGCTGGGTGTTAATAGGGTTTTACCTGAACTTGTGAAATGTTTCTATGGTATGTATGTATTAACGTGTGACATTCAAATAAAATATGTTATTGTTTGATATTGTTAACTGGTTAAAACAAAGCGATCTGAGACTGTCTCTATACTTACAGAAGCCATTCAAGTGTAAACAACAGCGTGGCGGTCTCCGCCGGTAAACCCAGTGCGGTCATTAGGATGATGACAGTCACCAGACTGGCCCCGGTCACGGAGGGGATGGCCAGGGACGAACATGTGGTCAGAACGCTGTGAATAAAATTAATCATTACGACTTCAATTAAACCAACCTTAAGGATCCCCACGCCACTGCCAAAAGTAATAATTATGCATTGGAAACTATTTCTTTCGACTCGCATGACAATAGTACAATAGCGTTCATAAATCATTTAAAAAAGAAAGCCATGAATTTTCGAAAACAACAAATTAAGATGATATAATAAACACACCGTATATACGAAGAAAAAAACACATTGAGCTCGCTAGAATTGTGCTTGCAGTGGGTCAGGGATCCTTAGGCAAAGGCACCATATTGCTTACAACATATACATTGTATATTATATTTCCATCGGTAAGGTAAACTCGGTAGTTTTCTATTTCATCACCATGACATAAAAAATATATAAAATAGTTATCATCTATACAGGGGTCATGATTAGCTCCATATATTATTTCTGCATTAGATCTTGGGGGTGGGGATGTCATATCAGAGTTTAGAGACGTAATTAACAAATAACATTTGTATAGCATGAAACATTCGTGAATATGTTTTCACGGTTTGTGTATAAACAATTTTATTAAACAAACGTTTAAGGTCTACAGGTGCATCTATACTCATCTAAGGTTCATTTTGTCCAATATCCTCTTTCGGGTTCAATTTCTATAAATTGCATTATGTGTGAACATGTCGTATTGGACATCAGGCCATGCTTATTTAGTCGTTTCAAAACAAAACTACATGTATATTGGATAGGGGGGACAACTCCAATGTCAAATAAGGTTATGTTTTGGTAATTGTGTATCATGTACTAAGTAATGGGTACACGTAACAGGTTTCACGCAATCCTATATATATACTTTCCAGTGAAATATAGGATATTTGCATTAAAAACAAGGTAATCTTTTCACACTTAGCCGTATTCGGGGTGCAGTTTTAAGACCAAAAAAAGCAAATAATTGACATTGTCAACTGTGAGTGCACTTATGCCTCGATGTTTCCTTACTGTACCGACAAAATACATCACTCCCTGTCTGATTATTTGTTTATCCATTTACAGATTCAGAATATTTTGGGGTTTTTTGGTGAATAACATTGATCATCCACTCGTGGACTGATTTGTTGAATATCCATCAAATATTTACCCATTCGTGAAAAATAACGAAATATTCGACCACTCGTTAAAAAAAAAAAAAAAAAATCGCCCACTCGTGAAAAATATAAAAAATATTCACTTACTCGTGAACGATATCAAAATGTTCGCCAATTCGTGAAAAATATATAAAAAAAAAATATACACCCACTCGTGAAAAAATATTAAAATATCCACCCTCTCGTGAAATGTAATTGGCTATTCAACAAAAAAAAATGAGAATATTCTTTGAATACATTATTAAGCCGACAAGAACATTTCTGTCGTGATGGGCGTGGACCTATAGCAAGTAAATGTACCAGAGAAGGATATGACGGTGAGTTTTAGATTGTGGTGGATTGACGTTAGTTTGATATACTTACATAACAAGGATAACTTTGCTTGCATCGGTTTCAATTTCTGTAAGTTGCATTAGAAATATACACGTCGCTGCAATATACACGCTGCTTCCACAGCGCCCCAGTGTGGCCGACAGCGGTACTACAAATCTGGTTACTCTTCTGTCGATTCTATTGGTGTCTTCAAGAGCCTTGAGCGATTCGGGTATGGATATTGCTCTGTAAACAGAACAGAAAAAACTTCACTGAACAATACATTTTCAATTTCAACACTAAAGGCAATTTATATATTTATCAGAACAGATATCTGCATCACGAATATGGTA
The DNA here is from genome assembly GCF_002113885.1 of Mizuhopecten yessoensis. Lineage (NCBI taxonomy): Eukaryota > Metazoa > Mollusca > Bivalvia > Pectinida > Pectinidae > Mizuhopecten > Mizuhopecten yessoensis. Next base: position 1,746,195 of record NW_018405801.1, read on the forward strand.
TTTGGCGATGTTTGTGTCCACAATATAATTTCACTCATAATGCTATGATTAAATACATAATGTAGCGTTATCAAAAATACATGTGCTTGGTAATCACGTTTGCACCATGCAATGGATAAAGGTCCGTCCGATATATCTTAAAATGCGCTGATTTGGTAACTTTTCTTACTTTCATGAGTACATAAACTTACCATTGCACAGTTTTAAACTACTTTCTACAAGTGCAATATCACATGTGTTCTTTCGTTCATCTTTCAAAGAGCCCTTCTTTTGAAATATTTTCTTTTTTTAGGATGAATTCCAGTCGCTCTAGATCTATATATAGAAATATGGAGTTCAGTGTGTGTAGGTGTCTGTATAGGCAAGAAAGTGGCCACATGAACTTGTTAAATCTGGAACGTACGAGCTTGAGGTGGCAAATCCAATCATGAGAACGTTGACGACACTGAACAGGAAACGGAAGGGCTGCTTTCTGGTGAGCAGACTGTACGCTATGGGAACCAGTACAACGCTGCAAATGAAGAGAGACGCGATCACCGTTGCCGAGTACACCCCAAGCCGTCGAAAGTCCTCCTGAATGTTGTCCGTGCTTGCTATCGTTTTAGCAATTAGACTTGCTACACCGAAAGGTGTCGTTCTACAAGATAAGTAAGTATTTTGCTATATTAATTTTTGAAAAGTCCTACTTTGAAAGGAAACGTTGGCTATAGGAGCATTTTATTAAATTGTTCTTCATACCAGTGACATTGACGTATACGTGTAACAATATAAAACGTTTATGCAGAAAACATGATTTGTTTTCAACATATACTTTCTTTTTAATCGTCAAATAGTCACTTCAGAATGACAGTGTGTTGGTGCTAGATCTGAAAATGCTTCTTTTGTCAGGCACTAAATAAGGTTTTGTCATAAAAATTATAGCTTGTCAATATTTAAATCATACATGTATGTAGGTGGAAAAACTAACAGTTATTAAAAACAAACTCTTTGCACTGACCGTATGATCCATTTGAGTATCTGCATGATGACGTCAGTAGCGGAAGTGAAGAAAGCGCCGAACGGCATGCCTGCCTCTCGCACCGCCCCTGTCGCCACACCGAACAACGAACTTGCTATTATGAGCCCTTTAAATGCAAAATACATGTGTATTAATTGATTAATATTGACATTACCTTAGAAGCAAACTTTTACTGCAAAATACTATTAATTGAGTATGAACTTACTACATTTCAGGACTTTTTGTAATTTTGTTTAAGAACAATGGATGTCCAAAAATGAGCGTACCAAGTATATTGGAGGATCCGGCGGAGCCGATATATTTTCCGCTGATCTCTTTAAACTCTCGCGAGATGATCGTTCCGTTCATTGTCATGTTTTTTAGAACTGTCTCAATATTATACTTCGTCTGAGTCTGAAATTTAAAAAAATAAAATTTTAAAAATGTTGTTTTTTTAAACAATGAGGAAACAATGGAATTATGAAACAAAAATGATAAATATACATTATGTATAATCTGCAGTTGGTTCTTTTGTCATTCAAGTAATCTTTGAGAATATTTGCAGAGGATGACGTAATACCAAAACGACAAAATTATATACCTATAATCCATTAAATACATTTGTGAGTATTTTTAGTATGATTACATCATATTACCAACTAAAAGGCCATACTTTGAATGCCAAAGCACTGAATGTTAATATTTAATTTTATTATAGTTTAGTAAAGGTTTGGTAAAATCCAGGATTCATAATTGGTATTAAAATATCCTGAAGTCCTCGGAATTACCTGTTGAAATGTGGCTTGTATCAAGTTGCTGGGGATCAGATTCCTAAAACAGAGGTCAAACATTGATAAAAATATTGACCAATGATAAAACACTTGAACACTAACCGCAGACATATAGATTAAGTAGTTCACTTTATTTGTATTAAAAACGCCTTGTGCGTAGAATACTTGCAATATCACAACTGAAATGTGTGATAAGGTTTTTGGGACAATGCATTCGACTTATAAACTGTGATGAGGACAGATAAGATTGCTTATAACAATTGTTGATAAATATCTAATGTATTTTTACATAAACAGTCTATATCTCTATATAAGGCTGTATATTTCTACTTCATCATATGTATGTATGCACTGTTTATATTTTAAGGTGAGGGTTTTTATATGCTTTTCATGTTGCCAAATTCCTTTTGTATGTAAAACGTATACAGTAAAATATTCTGAAATAAAAATGAAATGTGACGAGGACACTATTTAAATTTGATGCACCGAAACAGGTACTTATTCTATTCAAGATTTTCAAGATTTTTTTATTACGCTCTGACACACAAAGTGTGTAACAAGAGGTCAAACAAAATAACATCAATCAAAATAAAACATGACAGAGAGAGTAGATTACACATGTATTCAGAAGTATCGAGCACGCAGCGTAAAAACATGAATTACCTTCGCCGTTTTGTTAAGAAAACACATTCATTAAAAACAAATCCTGCTATGTTGAGGTTTATGTGGTATAATCCTCAATAAATCTTGTGACGAATTGTATGCAATGCTGTTAATATCACATTTGTCTCGAGTCCCGTTTAATGAGTATATGAACACTCAGTCCGATTTTCGCATGGTATTTAATCCTGGGCCTGTACACCTAAGCGTATATTCATGAAAAGTGCACATTGGTACAAATGTCGAAATGATGAAAACATTACAAATGAATAACGTTTCCAACGTGGTGGAAATTTAAGCACAAACATTTTAAATAAAGCAAAAATCTATAACAATGTAAATATCAGAGTTTATCTGAATATTGTTAACGACAAATGACAAAATTAATGCATTTTTATGCAAAAATAAAATAAATACATGCATGTCGTAACTTCGATTGATCAGTTGATTAAAATGTCAATCTTGAAGCTTACAATAATGGTCCCTTTGTATTGTTTTCACTATTCTGTATTCAGTAATACAACAATCGCATTAAAACGATGTTATTTAGAGGATGCATATGGTTATGTTCCACAGTGTACGAGCCACGTGACATACCTAAAATTGCACGTGACCCTAGAGGCCGGCGATGTGTATCGACTACGTGATAGTGCATGAAATATGTTCAAAATGGTGAAATGAAAACGCGGAGTAAATTGTTGTGTATTTAACAAGGTTTATTAATGAAACACAATATCGGCAGTGAGGCGTTGCTTTTGTTTTGTATTCATTACAACGTTTAACAATATAAAATATAATTTGATGTACTTTGTCATTTAATTGGAATCTTTTACACAAAAAAACTAAATGAAAACTATCTATAACGGGACTACTTCCAGTACTTATTTGGTAACGTATTCATACGCCAACTGGAATGTTTATGGAAAACTATATATCAAACACTATCAGTAAAAGGTGTATTTAGTCAAGTTAAGAAACAATGTAAATATGCAATAGATTGCCAACAATTAAATTAGACACATACCTCAACAGATCTGCAAATATATCCTGTGTTTCCATGGTGACTGATTCTAGCTTCTTACCCGATTCCGAGTTTGACACGCCGACACCTTTGAAAAGAAACGCGTTTTGAAATAATATAATATTGTAATCCTCTTTACTTCCACACAAGGGGCAAAACCGGGATATTTATAAAAAGAAAAGAGGAAATGAAAATGTTCATTGATATCATATACGGACGTACATTGTATGACTCGTAGTTTCAATTTGTATCCATATTTTGAATAATAATAAGAATATTTCGAGGTTTTTATGTACCGCTTTATCACAATCTGGGTCCTTAGTCGTCTGAAAGCGGTTCACAAATTGCTGTCATTTCGGCGCTCACAGCTAGCTTTCAACAATTTCACTGCCCAACCACGTACTCATTTACAGCTGAGTAGACTGGAACAAGTGGAGTTTAGTATCTTGTTCAAGGATACAATACAGTGCCGTGACGTGACTCGAACCCGCAACCCTTAGATCATGAACCCAGGGTCCTATCACTAGACTCCATGCCTCCTTTCAACAAATATTTGCAATACCTTCTGCTAGCCTGATCCATGGTTATCAGTCGAAATAGCTTTAGCATCAGTCATATAATGACTGTTTGTTGTGTCTCATCAAACTTAAACATGAGTTAACGTGTTCGAACTAATTATCCCCGACAAGTAAAATTGCAGAAAAACTCCTTTAACCCGCCATTCCCTTCCTCTACGAGCAATATTGTTGATTTTTTTTTTTTTTGCAGTTCGATATCCGTTTCTGGAAATGTACTGTACCTGGTCTGATAATAACAGCCATGATGCAGCCAATCAGAGCCCCGAGAAAGTTTGTGAAAACGAGGTAGGCAATAGACACCATGCTTATCTTCCCGTTCGACTTAGGGTCCAATGTGGCCGTTCCTGAAAGAAAATTGTACATGGATTTATTTGGGGAAATGAAATGTTGTGCTAGACAACTTGCTCACCACGTGGGTTTCTCTGGGTACTCCGGTTTCCTCCCACATTAAGACCCCGACGTGCTTACATCCGGGCAAACAAGAGCAATTAAGATCAGTTGTAGTAAATTGGTTCATAGTTGTTGTAAAATAAATATCGTTTATATTATAACCTATCGAGAAAATACATTCATGTTTACGGGATATTGTGTAGCTTATACGTATATACAGTACCTATACAGTTTAGGTGTTTGTTTTGGGGGACCACGGTGGCCAAGTGGTTAAGACGTCTGATATTTTGCTATTACTAGCCCTCCACTACTGGGTCGCGGGTTCGATACCTTCGTGGGGCAGTCGCCAGGTATCAAACATTCCTGCGATTCGTAGTAGTAGCGGGAATAAGTTGTCTCGTGCGGCATGAGCAGCAGAAGGCTGTCACGTGTACTCGGGTACACGGGTGGTAGATGTTGTCAGCTTGGTCATTTCTAGTCGCCTACTCGGAAAGTACGGTTCATTCTCAACTGTTTTTGACGTACGGCCGTTTTTATAGCTATGGAAGGAGACCATTTAGGCTCTGACATTCAGGACTCCATTTCTATTAAAGTGAATGAGGCTGTGGCTAGTTCGCTGAACCAAATACCGCGCATTTGGTCATGCTCATTTCTAGTAAGCTTGACGCCTTCGAGTCTAGGATATCGACTTAATCTGAGACGCAGATGGTAAAGCTACAGCAAAATATCACCAACGTCGCGGACCCCCACAAATTCACTAAAAAGAGTTGCGAGGACCAATATAAGTTCAATGCCGAGATACAGGCGAAGTTCAACAAGGTCGGTCAAGCTGCGGAGTTAGGTCCTGGGGCCGTCGCCACTAAAGTCTCCGAAGGTATTGCTTTAGTAAGTTAGTTAAGTTGGCTGATTCCTTGGAGGCCAGATGGAAAGCGGTTGTCGAGTTCGCAGCGAACCCTATAGCCTCAGATTCTGAGGATAAGAAGCTAACAAGAAAATCAAGACGACGAAGTTCAAGTCAGCGAGAGGGCGGGGTCGACACGCTCCGTATCAACGGTACGGTGGCCCTGCGACGACGCAGGTCATGCAAAGCACAGATTCCGGCCATGGAGCGACATGGAGGGGCTAGCGACCTAGTCTCTGTTACAACTGTGATAAACCCGGACATTGGCGTCTTGAGTGTCCCGGAGTGTCCGAAGGGGCGTCGGCTCTTAATGGCGGCAAGATAAGTACATTTTGTTTTACTAAGCATGATAGGTTCAAAGGTACCTTATTAGGCGTGGATACGCCACAGTTATGTTGTAACACGGGTAAATCTAGCACAGGCAAGTCTGAAAATTGCAATATCGGACATAACGACACTATTAACGTCGTTGAGCAAGCTAACAATGCGGTTCCTGTTTCCAGGTCGCCAGTAGGGCGGTTGAAAACCCGGACGGAATACTGGCGTGAACAGGGCACGCTTGATGCCGTTCTATCTGTAGTGGCTGACGGGTATACAATTCTTTTTCGCGAAGTTCCAGTCGAGGTAATTTTGTCAAACAACAAATCAGCACGTGATAATCCTAGTTTTGATGGATCAGAAATAAGAAAGCTTCTAGATCTGGGGTGTGTTTCTGAGATAACAACGGCGTATGTGCATGTAGCAAACCCAATCACCGTTGCTTATAACAGGGAAGGTAAGCCCCGCCTGGTTTTGGACTGTCGACACATAACACTCATTTTCTTAGGTTTAAATTTAAATACGAGGATGTCAAGACAGCGCGTAGTTTATTTACCGAGGGTGATTTTTTGTTTACGATTGACTTGAAGTCTGCCTATCACCACGTGGAGATATTTCCAATGCATCGGAAATGTCTGGGGTTTAGTTGGTAGACTCGCGGCACATCAAAGTATTACGTATATAATGTGTTACCTTTCGGCATAGCAACGGCTGGGTATGTGTTTACCAAGGTGCTTCGCGAGGTTTTCAAGCATGTGCGATCTGCGGGGCTGAAGTTAGTAATGTATTTGGACGATGGGATTGGTGGCGACGAGACCGAACGCGGAGCCAACGAGGCAAGTATGTACGTACATTGTACAAGGCGTATTTGATCAGTACGGGTTTTTAATAACCGATGACAAGTGTCAATGGGAGGCTTCACAGCGAGTCACGTGGTTACGGATCACTGATCATCTGAGCAGGTGCACTTGTTGTGATGATTGGTGCGTTCAACAATGGGTGGTAGACTTATGAGAAAACGCATGGGGCCCCATGTTGTTGATAGATTTGCTACCGACTACAACACATAATACGCGCAATTCAATTCCAGATGGTGATGTGCAGGTACCGAGGCTATCGACGCATTCACAGCTCACAGGGCAGTGACAGGGGGTTACTAATTGGTTAGTGACCCCTCCTAGGTTAGTTTGCGAGGTTATCCATAAAACGAAGGTGGACAACTCGCGTGGAACTCTGATTGTTCCAAGTTGGAAATCATCTCCTTTTTGGCTGATGTTATGTACAAAAGAGCTTTAAAAATTCCACAGATTTGTAAAAGATTATCGCGTTTGAGGACGCAGGAATGTCACATTCAGCGGTAGAGCGAATAACGGGTGTTTTGCGAAGTCATTGTTGAACTTCGATATGCTTGTATTACGTGTTGATTTTAGCGCATAGTCATCTTTTTTTGTTGGTTTATGTTTTAAACATGCTTAGTATAAGACTCTGCTATGCGTGATGCAGTTCTTGCTTCAGGAGAACAGGAGGGAACGTCCCTTTATGATTGTTCGGAGGGTATGGCATCTAGGCTGTTATGCAGCAGAGCGGATGCCACCAACAGGAAACATCATGGGTGTTTTCGGAGATGGGAGGAGTTCATTGTCTCCCATGGTTTCCAAGCATTACCTGCGTGTCTCGTGTACGTAGCTCTTTATCTTAACCATTTACTGTGCATTAGATATTCATATTCTACTGTGTCGGCAGGTGTTTACACCATTAATAGGGCGAACAATGTACATGGACATAGGGATCCGACGACGAATTCGTTCTTGACGAATCTATTGGAAGTGTCCAAGCGTTTGGCGAAGAGGCCCGTGTTTAAAAAGGAGTCAGTGACTATCGACAATTTGGTGGACTTGTGTGACATTTATAAAACGTCTGTAATTTTGCTAGTTATTAGGGATTTTACTATTATTTTGGTGTGTTTTTCAGGTTTTCTGCGGTTCAGCGAGCTAAGCAACTTGCGGCGTTCTGATTTAAAGAGCAAGCAAGGGACAGACGTCAGCTTGTCAACACGCGATGTAAGTTAGGTATTTGGAGTTGGCAGTTATCGATTTACAGTCCTACGATTGTTTATTCAAACAAGTGTACATATCTGGCGAGGTTTGCAGTTTGATACACAAATCAAAGCCTATGAGTTTTACGTGTGCACGCGAAGCGGTTTTAAAAAAGGTTAAAGTTGGTTACAGATTGTAACGTGGGCTTGCATTCCCTTAGGTCGGGCGGTGCCACCGCAGCAGCGAATAGTGGGGTCAATGATAGGTGTTTTAAGAGGCACGTAAATGGAAGAGCGATTTTAGCAAGGATGGCTACGTCAAGGATTCCATAGATAAGAGGTTAGCGGTAACAAAGAAATTAGGCTTGTAGTGTTCATGCTTCCAGAACGCCGTAGGTTTTTGTTTGAAGTTTAATGGGTTATTGTTTTTTCTTTCGACTTTTGTAAATATAGTAATATTGGGAGTTTTTCGTTTTATTTTGATAAATTGCGATATTAAGATATTTGCGTTGTGTTGTTTTATGCTAGTCGCTCGGTGGAGCGAGACTCAAGCATTCCCGCGGTTCGTAGTAGAAGCGGGAATCATTTGTCTCGTGCGGCACGAGCAGCAGAAAGCTGCCAAGTGTATTCGGGTACACGGGTGGTTGATGTTGTCAGCGTGTTCATTTCTAGTAGCCTACTCGGGACGTACGGTTCATTCTAAACTTAAGGATGTATAGGTATTTTCTTATTGGGTTCAGTAGGTTTGTTAAAAAAGCAAAAAGAAGACAGCGGTCCAACTGTCACCTCAGAGAAATCGGACTTGCTGGAAAAAAATATTTTTCCCGCCTTTGGATACAGGTTTCCGGGTGCTATCTCCGGTTTTCCCTGGCGTGCAGGTTGATTTCGATGATCGAGGTATATCTTTATGTTCGTTTCAACATCAGACTGCGGCCTACATGTTTTTCACGTCGTTGACGACAAGCCGTTAATTATCGACATATTAACGAGAGTTTATTGGTATATATATTTATTTCGATTGCATTTATTTTTTTGTCATGGATTATGTGTAAAAGTTGTGCATGTACATGCACTGATTAAACGCCCACCGCCATACGTCCTTTCGGTGAACTAGGGGCAAAATATATATAATGTGTTGTTTTATGCCAGTCGCCCAGTGGAGCGAGACCATGTACTGGCCGTAGGTCGTGGATTTTTCTCGGGGAACTCCGGCTTTCCTCCACCATCAAAACCTGGCACGTCCTTAAATGACCTTAGCTGTTAATAGGACGTAAAACACAAACAAACCAAAACAAACCATGTGTTTGTGTTATCGTGCTCAAACGGGAAAAATAGAACGTTATCATGACCGGTTACTCTGTCAGTGAAGATGGCAGTATAACCCAGAAATCGGGAAATGATCATGTAATGTTATCAACATTAGCACATTGCATTAAGTTTTAAAAAATATGATAAATATATATATTGAAACGAAAAATAAACGCAACTTCAAATTGCAGGTTTATAAAAAATAATGTAATGTTATCAACATAAGCACATTGCATTAAGTTTTAAAAAATATGATTAATATATATACTGAAACGAAAAATAAACGCAACTTCAAATTGCAGGTTTATAAAAAATAATCTTTTCAGCATTATGTCTTAATTTCAGATAAAGTAGTTAATATTGAATATTGATGTAACCTCCTATCAATTTTCGGGGATTTTTAACAAAAGATCATGATTAATAGTACCCTTCGTAAATCAAAGTTGAAATGACAGCAGTTTTGAAACCGTGCCCTAATATCGTGTGTCTCTTCCTCGAACAGCTATAGCACCTCTAATTCTTCATTGCATCGAGTTCATGAGGACATTGACTTTCCGTACTGGAATATTTTTTCTATTCTTGGACGAGTGCGTTGGCTAACTGGGTGATGGTATTCATGGGGTTACGGCGTTTCTAACTCTTCTGTCTAGTTCAGCGCACAAATGCTTGATGTTGGAACAATCGGGGATGTATGGAGGCAAATCTATAGGAACGATATTCTTTATCGCAAGAAAATCCCTACAGACTCGTGCGACGTGTGGTCTCGTGTCACCTTACTGCAAGGTTAGATTATGTTGCCAAACAAACGGCACGACCGGGACCTAAAGATCTCGACCCAATAGCGTGCGGCCGTTATATTCCCATTGACGATAACCAAAGGTGTCACTCCCTACCTTACCACCATAACCGAACCACCCCTAATTCGGTCATGCTCAAAAACACATGCAGGTACACGGTCGATGGCCATCTGCTCGAAATAACGTTAATCGAGACTCATCTGTGAAGACTATGGACTTCCAATCCCTCATCGGAAAACGTTTAGGCACATCTACCGTAAACCATTGCATACGACGCTCTCGACTTTGCAGTATTAGTTGTGAACCAACGTACTCTCGCCATGCAAGCAAGTTAGTCTCACTCAGTCTACTTATCACTGTTTGGGGACGCATCCGATTACCAATCGTATTCCTTGTCGTTTCAGCAGCCGTTAACCTCCTATTACGAAGGTGGGCCAGTCTAAAAACTCAGTATTGATGTCGCCTCATTACGCGTGGACGTCCTGATCGCGGTCGGTTTTCGACTTTCCTGGGACGCTCATATGTCAAACCCATCGACTTTTAGTTGATTTGTGAACTCTGAAGTGTCGAGCGACCTGTAATTGCGTGCTCCCTCCCATACGCATCGCGATAGCGCGTCCTCTATCACCTTAGGATAGCAGTAGTATAATTGTAAAAGGACTTTTTTCTTGCAATGGCACATCGTTCACATTTTGTTTATTTATCCTCTGATGTATTTCTTCACTTGTTTACTATTCTTAACTTCGAAATCTCAACAAAACATGGATGATAAAATAAACTAATTTAGTAAGCACACGTTAACGTATGTCTAAAAAGCTGATTGTGAACATGATTGAAGGGAATTTAAATATAATATAGGCAGGTGTGTCACAGGAGGGATACAGGTATACTATTTCTTGACATTTCATTATAGGAATATAAAGGAAAGGGTTAAACTTCCTCAGATAACTAGGCTGCCACGTATTAAGTCTTCGTGTCGGGTCAGACGACGCGTCACCCCTACATCAACATTTACATTTCAAAGCAACCTAACACATTGCTCAAAGTTTTACTATATCTGATCTCGGGCAGATCTTACGTAACACATTTTGATAGCTCATAAATGTATTCCGTTTTCCTGGTGTCAGGTAGTTGCGTAACATAAAGCCACAAATCTAACTTCCCAAGGTTAATGTTAAATTAACCAAAGCATGGTTAGCCTATGAACGTATTCCTCTTTTAGGAAAGTAAACTTAACAACTTAACTTAGTATCCAAAGAGCAGACGACAAATATTGAATAAACCTTCACATGAAATAGGTATATCTTTATTAAAACATAACAATTATAAATATATGTAAATGAAAAGTACATCTTTAAAAGAAAAAAGACATTTTTGAATGGAATTGGGATATTGATGGAGCCTGAAGTTGGTTCCTAGTTCCTAGTAACGTTTAACATAAACGGAACTAGGAACCAGACCCTAGTAACGTTTATAAAGATAAACGGAACTAGGAACCAGACCCTAGTAACGTTTAACATAAACGGAACTAGGAACCAGACCCTAGTAACGTTTAACCTAGTAACGTTTAACATAAACGGAACTAGGAACCAGACCCTAGTAACGTTTAACATAAACGGAACTAGGAACCAGACCCTAGTAACGTTTAACATAAACGGAACTAGGAACCAGACCCTAGTTCCGTTTAAGATAAACGGAACTAGGAACCAGACCCTAGTAACGTTCAACATAAACGGAACTAGGAACCAGACCCTAGTAACGCTTAAGATAAACGGAACTAGGAGCCAGACCCTAGTAACGTTTAACATAAACGGAACTAGGAACCAGACCCTAGTAACGTTTAA
>NW_018405801.1:1767908-1778061 GCF_002113885.1 Mizuhopecten yessoensis
AAAATACGAATAACCATTGAAATAGACAATAAGCTAATAATAGAAAGTGTATAAAGCAGCGTGGATTGGCGCAAAGCAACCACGCCAATATAACGCGTGCCCAGCAGAATGATTGATTCATTGTAACGGTTATTATCTAATCAGTGACTATTTAAAATAAAGGTGACCATAAAAAAGCTCGTACTTCAGCTTAATTCCAACATGTAATTTCAAACTTGGTTTTTATCACATCTGAGCTGTATACGTAGAAAAAATAGATAGAGCCAGTACATGTAGGATAATTAAACGTGGAAAAGCTCAATTGGAAAGTTTCACAAGTAAATTTTAGATGTCATTTTGACTCTAGTAATGAAAAAAGTGACTAAAGATATGGATAAGAATATTTCTATGCTCCTTAGAAATCGCGTTATGCGAGGTAGACAGTGAAAGAATTAAAAAAAAAAACATATACAATGTACGTTTACTATACGGAACTAGGGTCTGGTTCCCAGTTCCGTTTATGTTAAACGGAACTAGGGTCTGGTTCCTAGTTTCGTTTATGTTAAACGGAACTGGGGTCTGGATCCCAGTTCCGTTTAAGGAAAAACGTAACTGGAGTCTGACACTTAGTTCCGTATACGACCAATTACTTTATAGAGGCTATGGTGGTCTTAATTTCCGTGTGAAAGGTTGTGGGTTGGATTCCTGTACTTGATACAGATATAACTACGCGCCTTTGACCTTTCGTTTTTCGAGGTAGACAGGGAAAGTATTACAGAGAACTTAAACGTTTACTATACGAAACTGGGGTCTGGTTCCCAGTTCCGTTTATGTTAAACCAGTTCCGTTCTGGTTCCTAGTTCCGTTTATCTTTAACGGAACTAGGGTCTGGTTTCTAGTTCCGTTTATCATAAACGGGACTAGGAACTAGGAACCAATTTCAGGCTCCCATATTGATAAACATACTGCCTTAATGAACTTCATACATTTAAAAAAAAAAATGAAATATATGAATTATTGAAGTAAGGATATTCTAAATTAAAATGGAATGATCTTTTAATGAAATAGGGACATCTTTTATAGAACTAACGATATTTATGAATGGAATAGATATATCGTTATATGTATTTAAATAACTTTACCACGTAGCTTATTAATTGAGATGTCTTGCAAAACAGTGTCATATAATTAAATTTGTATTGAAAAAGTTATAAAACATAGAAATATGTACAAGCTTGGTTATGTATAAATGATATGTTCATTAATGAATAACAAATCCAATAACACGAAAACCTGCTTTCAATGGTTATCGAATATATCGAAATTTGAAGGAATTAAATACATGAGACACCTATTAAGGACTCTTTCCCATTGCAGGAAAACACAAGAGAACCCCACTAGTTTTTTAATACATACAGTATACTCCCCTTTATCTCCTTTAGATATATCTGTAGCGCGACCGGACCAGTGTATTCCGTTGGAGTATGCTGCTCAGTTGGTATGAAAGACGGTATAATGATCTGAGGTCAAGGGTTCGAATCCTTACCTGGCCTCATTGCATTTTTACACTGAAACCATTATTTCATCTTAATTATTCTTTCAGAAAATTTCGGCAAGGTACGGTTGTCTATTCGTAAATGATTTTCATAGATATACACATTTCTTTTTTTTTTTGGGGGGGGGGGGGGGGGGGGGGGGTCAATGCCTGGATATAGCTTTTGGTTGTGGTACAGGGATCCCTCACGATTTTAAGTGTTAAGTTGGCTTGCTTGACGTTGCGCTATTACAAAGTGGTAAAGCGTACCATGCTTTTAATCGTGAATACCAAAGACCGTTAAAACTTTACACGCAAACGAATTTAATCACGGGAAATAAGATATTCAAACTATACAGATACGTTCATCACATCAGCTAAATTTAAAGATAACATCCAAGTGAAATACGATCATATTCAAATTAAGCCCTTTCCGTGCTTATCTTGAGAGCGGAAACGAGTACTTTTCCTGGGGTAACGGGGGACAATGTGATTGAAAAGGAAATACATGAGCACTTAAATCAATTTAACCTAAATGGTCCAATTTTTACAAACAATTCATACAAATGAGGTATTATGATGTCTTACGTCCTGTTTAGAACAAGGCTTCTGTTTCTCCTCAATTTTCTCCTCCAAACCTTGCCCTTGTACCTTGTATACCCGCCCCACAACTCCTGTAGTTTTCTGCTGTTAGATCAAAACCCCTTCCTCCCTAGCCATTCCTCTATGTATCACCGACTTCCATCAATGTTTTCTGTTATCATCTCTCTTTTACTTGTCTAGATATCTTCATTTTCTGTGTGCTCCTTCTTCCATGCGCTCTTTCTTCCTCCCCACTACATTAACTCCCATAATTGTATTCCCTTGCTTCTCAAAATAAAGACCATTGATTGTTAATATATATTATCATTATAGGAAAATGGCACACTGCCAATTACTACGTACTCAACGCATATTACTGATTACCAAATGAATCAGCAATTATGTATGATAATATCGACCGAACTGTTGTTGTACTACACGTGCACTTATGTAAAACTATGTTAGGAATGCTACACTAAAAAAAACTATGTTAAATATACAATGACATAATCTATAATCTAGCGAGTGTCAAAATATACATAGTGACACGCAAACTAACAGACGGACCCAAATGGAGAATTAAAAATTAAGGATCCCAGTACCACTGCCGAAAAAAATGTCACTGTGCATAGGAAACTGTTCGACTACATGACTGTATGGTAAACATATATCATTTGAAAAATATTTGCGGATTGTTTGTGAATTAGTGCAATAACGAATAAAAATACGAAAAAATTAACAAGAGAGTTTTAGATGTAAGCATACATCAGGGAATTCATGAAATCATTCTATCCTCAAGCATTGATTTTGTACTCAAGTCTTATTTCTTGTTACAGGCATAAATTATTAAATCAAATCTTATTTTTTCCGTGATTTGTGAATGATTTGAAGAAATTGAAATCCAAATACTGCTTTCAATGTTTACATTTGACCTTTTGATTGTTTAGCATTATCTGAATGAGTTACAAGAAAGCAGGTTTAAACACAGAATCCATGCTGCAGGATGCGAATTGTTTCATAAGACGTAAGACGGGCCCAGGGCCCGTAATCATGTAACCATTCTCATGCTCAAGCAAGGATTTTGAGCTCAAGCCTAATTGTTGTACTGGTTATAAAGTAACAAACACATCTTATTTTGTCAATGATTTGGAAAATATTTGAAGAGACTTAAAGCCAAATAATGTATAATGTTTACATTTGATTTTTTTATCGTTTGACAAGAGTTAATCGAGTTACAGGAACGTTGGTATGAGCACAGAATCCATGCTTGAGCATAGATTTGGTTTCATGAATACTGACCGTGAATTCAGCCTTTGACCTCTAATTTTTGTTCTGTTACTCTAACCAGCTGATCTACATATTGTCAACGGAAGCACCCTGTTCCATTTGGCTACAGTAATATTTCAAAACAAAATATAGGGATGTTACTGTATGAACGATAAGACTACAATGGCATTCTCTTTGAGCTTTCCTGTACTGGAACAAGGATCCTTAAAGATAAATAATTTTAAAGAATTTCTGAAAATTAACTTATTTTTCAACCTAATAAACGATATTTGATGTTGTTGTACGGGTGCCATAATGCTTTATATTTACCTGAAATGACCGATGTAACGATGAGTGGTACAATCATCATTTTCAGCATCCGGAGATAAAGCTCGCCAATTATACCTGTTAACGATATTTGCATCTCGATATATAAATGCGTTAATGAAGTAATATGATATTAAATATACGTACAATTGTCATGTACACTCATGTTAAATACGATCATAAACGTTAAGACTAATAACGTTCACATAGAGAAATAGTAACGCCATTGATGTCGATAATTTGTTCAAAACAAGGCGACATTTTTTTCTTTACAGACGAATAGAAGTTGGTGTATGGAAAGAAAGCAGTCCCCTTTGTAGCCATTGAGAAAATTGAGTGAACTAAATCAAAATAAATATATAAATACCATGACTTTTAGTTACGGAACATTGAGTTGGACATCCTAAAACCTATTCTACGCTTCATAATAGCCTTTATATTGGTCAGTAAGCTTGAATACTATTTAATCATTGCATTAAGAAATAAGAGTTTCATACGAAATCTTAAAACTTTTTCAAATACAATTGTTTATTTATGACAGTATAACTACAGTTGTTATTTGCAGCGTATCAATGCATAACCCGAGCACTACTGATGTATTGCTTGACTACGCGCTCGGAAAATATATTTGTTTGTGTAAAATACATTACTCAAAACGTTCCTGACACCTTCATAATTCATTATGTAATATGCTTATCCTATTTATTAAATTTTCTTTTTTGCAATTAACACAAATAGACAGATAAAAACAATATTAATTGCATTAATTCTATAAAAGCAACAATATAAGCAATAAACTGCACTGATGTTGCCGACACACTGGTTCAACTTCAAAAAGTGTCGCAGACAAAGTGAATATTGTTCTTCCGAGGATCCATTACAATCGTTACATGAATTGTGTAAGTAACTAATTGTAATGCTAATAAAGCATAAAGGTTTTATCATATCTCTTACGTGCAATGTACCGAAACTTAATACGCCTAGAAACTGAAAGGTTTTTTTTGTTAATAGTATTATCTCTGTTTATAATAAATAAGCAACCAATGCACAATAATGTGCTCTCTACTGTAGCTCGCTACATTTTTGCGAGACGTTCATTTTCGTGAAAATTCGCGTGGTGACCAATGCGCAAATTTAAATTATCCACAAATATTAATTATATTGATTATCACTTTCAGTGTTGTAAAAGCATTTTTCTCTATAGCGAATCAATGAATAAAAGAATAAAAATTATCATGCATAATTCGCATAATAAAGTGCACACGATAATGTTTTCATTTACAGTAATTGTTTCATAATCATAAAACCTGGAAATGGTAACATTTTTAAAAGTTGCAATTGAATTCCACGAAGACTAATAGGAAATGCATTCTTAAATGAGGAACACATGGAGGTAATATATAATTATACATTTCTTCTCTTTGCATGTCATCATCGAGAATTGAACTAAAACAGGACTTACCTAGCCACATCAGATCGTCATCCGTGGGGTTTGTTGCACGCACTCCAAACCCCACTGCGAACCCCACCCCGACCCCCAAGAGAGTCGTTACCACCAGCAGATTGTCTTTGATCACAGACACACACTTATTTATCTTCCCCATATTTCCTCGACGACGCTCAGATGATTCCAGGTGTCGCTTCCTCCTGTACTAGATAAATGTATATACTCCCGTCTTGAGCCGACTAGCGTGTTTACCTGCTTAGCTGTTTTAAAATGAACACGGGCTTTAACGTTTTTTCTTCTTCTCCACCTAAATGACAGACTGAAAAAAGTCTCGTTCGCTTTTGTGCACACAACTCCAGTGTTGTGTATCACGAGTACGTGTAATATTTTGTTAACACATAAATAAACAGCCACACACTTGCTCACATATATGCTTTCACTGTTAACTTGCTGAAGCTTTGTCGAGACTACCGGCCGTTATATCCCCCAAAAATGGAGGGGTCAACGACAACTCAAACGGCTAATACATGAAAGCGGATATCCGCGCACGAAATGATAACAACAGTGCTTATTCGTGTGAACCCGGTACGGGACAACATTTTTGTAATGGACAGACATGTCCTTGTCCCATGTAAGTTACATGTCGCTTTTAAGGTCAGCCCAGTTTACATAGTATTTATAATATTTTAGTCATCGTTATCATATTATGGTCGTTTTATGGGCTATGATAAAGGATTATTATACGGAAATTTAGGCTAATTTGAATGCCGTATATCAAACAGATGGCGGTATAGCCGTAATGCCAGGACAGATAACGTACGCAGATGTGTTGATATTTATAATTACAAGCAGAGCACTTGCTAATAAGGTTTCATTAACGTAATCATATCATCACGCGAATTTTACGCTACAGCTATGCCCTTGATATAGAAACCACACGAAACTGCATTCGGAACACCTCGGTCGATTTGGTCATCTAACGAGAGAAAGAACTGTAATCGGGGCGAGGTGTTCCAAATGACGAAACTGTAACAGTGTTCCATTAATGGTCTTAAGGATCCCTGTCGGCCGGGAGCAAAACATTAGAGAATTCCACTGTTTATTTCGTTGATACAGTAACCTCCCCTTAATTTAATTTTGAATATAACTGTAGCGCAACTATGTCAGGATACTTAGGAAGCTCAATCGATTAAGCAACAAAGCGATCTGAGGTTCAGGGTTCGAATCCTGATACAGGTAGCTTTATTTTTACATTCAGACACTGTTGTGGATTTTATTTTCCTTCTCTTTTTTTATTTTATAAAAGTCTCGCAAGGTGTCTTTTCTCTTCAGAAATGATTTTTCAAAGCATTATAAGTGCCGTAAAAACACTTTTCCAGTAAAACTTTTTTGATTTAGGACACCATAACTTTTCAGAAAATCAACACCTCTAGCTTCCTTCAAAAAAATTCCCACGGGATTCCCTTAGGGACTCCACTATAATGACACCCTACTCCAACAATGTTAGAGGTTTTACACGGCGAAAAACTTTTGACAGGCGCCGCGTAACCTCTAACTGCTCATAGCTGATTTTCCCGATGCTGACGATCAAATTTTTTAAGTTCGGATTTAGAAAAAGTATAGCGTGTTTACTTACATTTAAATGGTCAACAGTGTCCAATAAATATTCCTTTTCATAAATCCATGATCAAATGAGAATAATTTCGTGTCAAAGACATACATAATAAGTTTTTTCTCTTACGAAGCGTAGCAGACAACAATGTCGAAAGTGAAAGTCGAAATATCACGTGATATCCCGGTTAATACAAAAATGGATTATAAGCAATTTTCTACAAGCGGAATACAATTTCTGACGGCTGGCCAAGTAGTGTTTTGTGAATTAACTGTAATCAACGAGTTTTCGCTATTTATATTTAATCATGAAAATGTTGCGTTCGTGTGGCTACGTCTTCCATTGCACAATTCAATTTATATATGTGGATCAAATGCATTTATCATTTTTTTGTTTCATATGGGAACTATTTTTTTACAGTTGCTGATTTCATTTCATTAGCTATTACCTGTGTAATTTATGACAATAAGTTATAGTAATTATTGAAGAAGGGTGGTCTGGGGTTGTGGCAAAAGGGATTAGCAAATAAAATTAAAATTACTGGAAAAAAATAACATGTAAAAAAATATAATTGAAATGAGTTCTACATTTACGTTACATTTCTTCATAATTCCAGACACAGCTCTGCAGTTCATTAGTATTCTAATCAATGAGAATTGCCTTCTTGACAAGTTGATATACCACATAAAAACATGCCTTGTTTTTTATAGTTCCGAGATAAATATGACAAAGTTAGTTCACTTGGTTATGATATACCACATAAAAACATGCCTTGTTTTTTATAGTTCCGAGATAAATATGACAAAGTTAGTTCACTTGGTTATTTTATACCACATAAAAACATGCCTTGTTTTTTATAGTTCCGAGATAAATATGACAAAGTTAGTTCACTTGGTTATTTTATACCACATAAAAAAAACATGCCTTGTTTTTATAGTTCCGTGATAAATATGAAAGACGTTATTTCACTTGGTTATTTTATACCAATTGAAAATGTCAATTATACAAAAAGTCAGCTCAACGTGACTGGTTGGCACATGCGCATTACTGATTTAAAGTGACGTATTTTCTTTAATCTAAATTAGCAGAAAGTTTGTCTAGCTTGTGTTGGTATTTACCAGCGAGATGAAGATTTTCACCGAATTCAAAACCAGCGTAAGCTTTGAATTTACGCCCAGAAATTGTTTTGAATAAGTCTTCTGACAGCAAGCTGTTACAGGGGTGTCAGCGTTTCAGTTGACAAACGGAATGGAATGAAAATGCAATGAAAACGCAACGAGAACGAAATGAAAACGGAATGAAACAAGGCCTAAACGGAACGGAACGAAAATAAATTCACTGTTTGGAACGAAACGCGAATAGAACGGAACGAAACATGTTTTGCTCACAGGAACGGAATGGATTGAAAGTAGGTGGAACGAAACGCGAGGAATGATTGAAAACGAAATGGAATAAAACGATCTGAGAAGATAACTATTTTAATCGAGATTTCCTATCTATAGTGGCTAGTTACGATAAATTAGCAGTAGATAATAATGTTTAGTAAATAATTACAACTTTGCATATTTGTTTATCGTATTTATTCCATATCTTAGGTTTCTAGATGATATCAGAGACACATAATTAATCGATTATTTGTGAATTGTTTCGCCGAATGATCTGTCCGTTGTTGAAATAATATATGATAAACGTACTTTCACTTGACGATTTCACAAAGCATCCAATACATATTAGGGTTATACATATTACTTTTATGAATTCGGTGCATGGCCAAGATTCTCATTTATTATTAATATTGTATGAACCAACTAACAATACTCCGAGACGGACGATGTCCGGGGCCCAGGATCATGAAACAGACTTGTAAGTCTAAATCTGGACTTTAGTCTCATTTTTTTTTTACTTAAGTCTAAAACAGACTTAGCTTGGGGATTATGAAAAAAACGGGCAGACTTTAGTCTGAATTTGATCTTAAATATGGCGGACATATCGTACGCTTCAGGTGCCCGTCTGCTCCATTGAGAGAAAGGAAGAGACATTTCGTCCCGAGTATTTCTAGACCATTTACTTTTAAAACCCTCCAATTAAATAAGGACGAATGGATAGTTTTACAAACGTGCTGAAATGTTAATCTTGCGTCTCATTTTATTTTAGACGTGTACCTCCCTATCAAAAAACAGACCTACTGCAAACAGACGTTCGCTTGAACTTCAACCATTCCGGTGTTGTAAACAATGCGACTGCAGCGCCGCATTCTCGACGGTACCGTAATAAAACTAATACACGCTCTCGAAATGTATCCGGCATTTGCGAGATCACAATTCTCACCGTACTGTGGATGAAACGAAGATGTAGCCTAGTGTTCCTTCTAGCCTAAATAATTCTTTATTTTAATAATCATACATTGCTCAGATAATTATTACCTTCTAGCTGGGTTTTTTATCAAGTTGTTTTATTACACAAGAAAATAAGTGATATACTCTAAATATTTAACCAGAATTTGCAATATATATATATATTATTTGAATATAGTCAGTCAGCATGTCCTGGCAGGATTAAGATTAATGAAAGAATTGTGTGGTGAATTTTGATTAGAGTTATCTCCCTTAGACCCGTAACCGCGCCGACAACCTGGATGTGACATCTCGGCGCGGTCTCTTATACATCTTGAACCCGAACGAACAACACGTGAGTGATTTTTCCTCCACCTTGTCTTTGATTTCAGGAGCTGAGAGCATTTACAACTACTTGTTGTGACGGTGTGTGAATAACACACACCGAATTCACGACAATTGGTGTCATAAGTGAGAAAGAACTCACGCTATTCGCGCTATTTTGACATTTTTTTTTCCATATTTTTTTTCTACCTTGCTGGTCCCCTCTCGCTCGCACGTGCGCTGGCCATTTTGTTGACCAGTGCGCGAATTACGAGTGAGAGATTTTGGGACAGTTCTAGCAGTTTATTATTGTTTATTTAATTATTTATTAGGGGTAATTCAGAGTCGGCGGTGTTTTCACTGCCGTTCTGAAAGTTAAATTTAATTTAATTTAGTTTACTTGTTAGGTTTTCACGGAACTTCATTCGCCTGTATAGTGGGCCGCCCATATTGGCGGAATACATATGACAGGCGAGACTTGAGTTATCGTTAGTATAGGATATTATTTTTATATTGTAGGGAAATTATTATATGTTTAGTTAGGTTATTATTACATTAGGTTAGAAATTAGTTATTTTAGGAATTAGAAATTATTTTGTAAACTGTAAATCGTAGTTGTAATCGTTGGAATTTTGTACGGGACGGTGGCACGTGTCTACTATAGCACTGTTGATATAAGTCCCTGTACATAATTGTGTAATTGTTTAATTAAGTGTGTTGACTTATTTCTTTCTTGGAACTTTATATTT
>NW_018405801.1:1780516-1781462 GCF_002113885.1 Mizuhopecten yessoensis
CAGGCAATACCTATTACACCGAGGTTAGAGGAGCAGAGGACATCGTCCACTGTCAAGGTGGCCCAAAATGTAACCATATCGCCAAACACTACAGGACACTGTCCGGTGGACTGGGCTCGACCTTATGGGAGTACGGCCACGATTCGACCCATACAACATCCCGGGGGAGTCATGATTGCCGGTTCGGTAGTGCCTCCCGGTACCCAACAACCCATAATGAGAGTGATGAATAACACTGCCAAGTCCGTCATAATGACAGAAGGACAGAAATTTGGAGAGAAAGAACATATAGAAGTGATATCCCATCTCCACAGAGAAGCCCGGAGCTGTTATACAGCAGACATGGTTCCAGGGAAAGGCCAGAGTACCTACGGGGAAACAGGGTTACAGAGCCAATAGAGGCCATCCCTCAACTTTCCGGGGAAGCTCCTGTCTATAATGAGATTGATGAAGTCCCCAGAGAGANGTTATTTCTCAATATTTTCTTGCGATAAAGCATTAAGTTCATATATGTTGATACCATAATCACTTTGGACCTCATATTGTCAGAGATTGTCATCGTCTGAGTATAGCTTTCTGCGTTTCATTTGAGTTGCTAGTCACATATCATTCTAAGTGTTTGTCTGGTTTGAACTGACTGTCTTTATCTGTCCTGACACAGTTTTATTTTAGCATTATCTGTCCTGACACAGTTTGGTTTGAGCATTCTCTGTCTTGACACAGTTTGGTTTGAGCTTTATCTGTCTTGACACATTTTTATTTAAGCATTCTCTGTCTTGACACTGTTTGGTTTGAGCTTTATCTGTCCTGACACATTTTTATTTAAGCATTCTCCGTCCTGTCACAGTTTGGTTTGAGCTTTCTCTGTCCTGTCACAGTTTGGTTTGAGCTTTATCTGTGTTGTCACAGTTTGGTTTGAGCTTTATCTGTCTTGGCACAGTTTGGT
>NW_018405802.1:0-222 GCF_002113885.1 Mizuhopecten yessoensis
CACCTGAATCTTAACAGTCACCTGAGTCTTAACAGTCACCTGCGTTTTAACAGTCACCAGAGTCTTAACAANCTTAACAGTCACCTGAGTCTTAACAGTCACCTGCGTCTTAACAGTCACCTGCGTCTTAACAGTCACATGAGACTTAACAGTCATCTGAATCTCAACAGTCACCTCCCTCTTAACAGTCACATGAGTCTTAACAGTCATCTGAATCTTAAC
>NW_018405802.1:3302-3678 GCF_002113885.1 Mizuhopecten yessoensis
ACTGAGTCTTAACAGTAACATGAGTCTGAACAGTCACCTGTGTCTTAAGTCACATGAGTCTTAACATACACCTGCGTCTTTACAGTCACATGAGTCTTAACAGTCACCTGAGTCTAAACAGTCACCTGCGTCTAAACAGTCACATGAGTCTTAACAGTCACCTGCGTCTTAACAGTCATCTGAATCTTAACAGTCACCTGCGTCTGAACAATCACCTGCGTCTTAACTGTCACATGAGTCTTAACAGTCACCTGCGTCTTAACGGTCACCTGAGTCTAAACAGTCAACCGCGTCTAAACAGTCACATGAGTCTTAACAGTCATCTGAATCCTAACAGTCAACTGAGTCTTAACAGTCACATGAGTCTTAACAGTAA
>NW_018405802.1:5332-5573 GCF_002113885.1 Mizuhopecten yessoensis
TAACAGTCACCAGCGTCTTAACAGTCTCCTGAGTCTTAAAAGTCACCTGAGTCTTAACAGTCACATGAGTCTTANTTAACAGTCATCTGAATCTTAACAGTCACAGGAGTCTTAACAGTCATCTGAATCTTAACAGTCACCTGAGTCTTAACAGTCAACTGCGTCTTAAAAGTCATCTGAATCTTCACAGTCACCAGCGTCTTAACAGTCACATGACTCTTAACAGTCACCTGCGTCTTAA
>NW_018405802.1:7445-7859 GCF_002113885.1 Mizuhopecten yessoensis
GCAGTCACCTGAGTCTTAACAGTCTTCTGGGCCTTAACAGTCACCTGCGTCTAAACAGTCACCTGCGTCTTAACAGTCACCTGCGTCTTAACAGTCATCTGAATCTTAGCAGTCCCCTGAGTCTTAACAGTCTTCTGGGCCTTAACACTCCCCTGCGTCTAAACAGTCACCTGCGTCTTAACAATCACATGAGTCTTAACAGTCATCTTAATCTTAGCAGTCACCTGAGTCTTAACAGTCTTCTGGGCCTTAACAGTCACCTGCGTCTAAACAGTCACCTGAGTCTTAACAGTCATCTGAATCTCAACAGTCACCTGCGTCTTAACAGTAACATGAGTCTTAACAGTCGTCTGAATCTTAACAGTCACCTGAGTCTTAACAGTCATCTGGGCATTAACAGTCACCTGCGTCTAA
>NW_018405802.1:8538-9986 GCF_002113885.1 Mizuhopecten yessoensis
TATCTTAACAGTCACTTGAGTCTTAACAGTCATCTGGGCCTTAACAGTCACCTGCGTCTAAACAGTCACCTGCGTTTTAATAGTCATACGCGTCTTAACAGTCATCTGAATCTTAACAGTCACCTGCGTCTTAACCGTCACATGAGTCTTAACAGTCGCCTGAGTCTTAACAGTCACCTGCGTCTTAAGTAACATGAGTCTAAACAGTCACCTGAGTCCTAACAGTCACATGAGTCTTAACAGTCATCTGAATCTTAACAGTCACTTGAGTCTTAACAGTCATCTGCGCCTTAACAGTCACCTGCGTCTAAACAGTCATCTGAATCTTAACAGTCACTTGAGTCTTAACAGTCATCTGGGCCTTAACAGTCACCTGAGTCTTAACAGTCACCTGCGTCTAAACAGTCATCTGAATCTTAACAGTCACATGAGTCTTAACAGTAACATGAGTCTAAACAGTCACCTGAGTCTTAACAGTAACATGAGTCTAAACAGTCACCTGCGTCCTAACAGTCACATGAGTCTTAACAGTCACCTGCGTCTTAACAGTCACATGAGTCTTAACAGTCATCTGGATCTCAACAGTCACCTGCGTCTTAACAGTCACATGAGTCTAAACAGTCATCTGAATCTTAACAGTTGCTTGAGTCTTAACAGTCATCTGGGCATTAACAGTCACCTGCGTCTAAACAGTCACCTGCGTCTTAATAGTCACCTGCGTCTTAACAGTCATCTGAATCTTAACAGTCACCTGAGTCTAAACAGTCACCTGAGTCTTAACTGTTACATGAGTCTAAACAGTCACCTGCGTCTTAACAGTCACATGAGTCTTAACAGTCATCTGAATCTTAACAGTCACCTGAGTCTAAACAGTCATCTGGGCCTTAACAGTCACCTGCTTCTAAACAGTCACCTACGTCTTAATAGTCACATGAGTCTTAACAGTCATCTGAATCTTAACAGTCACCTGAGTCTTAACAGTCACCTGAGTCTTATCAGTCAACTGAGTCTTAACAGTCACATGAGTCTTAACAATCACCTGCGTCTTAACAGTCACCTGAGTCATAACAGTCACCTGAGTCTTAACAGTCACCTGCGTCTTAAGAGTTACCTGAGTCTTAACAGTCACCTGCGTCTTAAGAGTTCCCTGAGTCTTAACAGTCACCTGCGTCTTAAGAGTTCCCTGAGTCTTAACAGTCACCTGCGTCTTAACAGTCACCTGACTCTTAACAGTCACCTGCGTCTTAACAGTCACATGGGTCTTAACAGTCACCTGCGTCTTAACAGTCACCTGACTCTTAACAGTCACCTGCGTCTTAACAGTCACCTGACTCTTAACAGTCACCTGCGTCTTAACAGTCACATGAGTCTTAACAGTCACCTGAGTCATAACAGTCACCTGTGTCTTAACAGTCACATGCGTCTTAACAGTCACCTGAGTCTTAACA
>NW_018405802.1:11876-12348 GCF_002113885.1 Mizuhopecten yessoensis
AATGAGTCTTAACAGTCATCTGGGCCTTAAGAGTCACTCCAGTCTTAACAGTCACCGAAGTATTGACATTCACATGAGTCTTAACAGTCACTGAGTCTTAACAGTAACATGAGTCTTAACAGTCACATAAGTCTTAACATTCACCTGAGCTTTAACAGTCACTCGAGTCTTAACAGTCAATTGAGTCTTAACAGTCATATGGGCCTTAACAGTCACATTAGTCTTAAGAGTCACCTGAGCCTTAACAATCATTTGAATCTTAACAGTCACTGAGTCTTAACAGTCACATGAGTCTTATCAGTCACCTGAGCCTCAACAATTACATGGGCCTTAACATTCACTTGAGTCTTTACAGTCACCTGGACCTTAACAGTCACCTGAGCCTTAATAGTCACCTGAGTCTTAACAGTCACATGAGTCTTAATAATCACCTGAGTCTTAATAGTCACCTGCGTATTAACAGTCACATGAG
>NW_018405802.1:13886-14306 GCF_002113885.1 Mizuhopecten yessoensis
CTGAGCTTTAACAGTCACATGAGTCTTAATAGAAACATGAGTATTAACAGTCACATGAGTCTTAACAGTCATCTGAATCTTAACAGTCACATGAGTCTTAACAGTCACATGAGTCTTAACAGTCACCTGCGTCTTAACAGTCATCTGAATCTTAACAGTCACATGAGTCTTAACAGTTATCTGAATCTNTCTTAACAGTCACCTGAGTCTTAACAGTCACCTGCGTCTTAACAGTCATCTGAATCTTAACAGTCACATGAGTCTTAACAGTCACCTGCGTATTAACAGTCACATGAGTCTTAACAGTCACCTGCGTATTAACAGTCACATGAGTCTTATCAGTCACCTGCGTCTTAACAGTCATCTGAATCTTAACACCTGAGTCTTAACAGTCACATGAGTCTTAACAGTCACCTGAGT
>NW_018405803.1:0-222 GCF_002113885.1 Mizuhopecten yessoensis
CTTACACGTCGGTAAATAGACCACTCTATAGATCTAGTCACTACACATCTAGTCAGCTTTACACTCATACATGTCGGTAAATACAGTCTATAGATTTAGTCACTACACACCTAGTCAGCTTTACACTCCAACATGTCGGGTAATGGACAACTCTATAGATCTAGTCACCTCACACAACTAGTCAGCTTTACACTCCTACATGTCGGTAAATAGACCACTCTA
>NW_018405803.1:4387-5131 GCF_002113885.1 Mizuhopecten yessoensis
ACCACTCTATAAATCCAGTCACTACACACTTAGTCAGCTTTACATTCCTACATGTCGGTAAATAGACCACTCTATAGATCTAGTCACTACAAACACCTAGTCAGCTTTACACTCTTACACGTCGGTAAATAGACCACTCTATAGATCTCGTAACTACACATCTAGTCAGCTTTACACTCCTACATGANCACACACCTAGTCAGCTTTATACTCCTAAATGTCGGTAAATAGACCACTCTATAGATCTAGTCACTACACACCTAGTCAGCTTAATACTCCTACATGTCGGTAAATGGACCACTCTATAGATCTAGTCACTACACACACCTAGTCAGCTTTATACTCCTAAATGTCGGTAAATAGACCACTCTATAGATCTAGTCACTACACATCTAGTCACCTTTACACTCCTACATGTCGGTAAATGGACCACTCTATAGATCTAGTCACTACAAACACCTAGTCAGCTTCACACTCCTGCATGTCGGTAAATAGTCCACCCTATAGATCTAGTCACTACACACACCTAGTCAGCTTTACACTCCAACATGTCGGGTAATGGACAACTCTATAGATCTAATCACCTCACACACCTAGTCAGCTTTACACTCCTACATGTCGGTAAATAGACCACTCTATAGATCTAGTCACTACAAACTAGTCGGTTTTACAGTCCTACTTGTCGGTAAATAGTCCACCCTATAGATCTAGTCACTACAAACTAGTCAGCTTTACACTCCTAAA
>NW_018405804.1:0-222 GCF_002113885.1 Mizuhopecten yessoensis
GCTGCTATATAGTGTCCTGTGGTTCACCCTGCTATATATTCAGGGCTTACAGTGTCCTGTGGTACACCCTGCTATATATTCAGGGTCCGGTGGTATACTATATTTATATACACAGTGTCCTGTGGTACACTGTCCTGTGGTACACCTTGCTATATATTCAGGGTCCTGTGGTATACTATATTCATATACACAGTGCCCTGTGGTACACTGTCCTGTGGTACA
>NW_018405804.1:1771-2388 GCF_002113885.1 Mizuhopecten yessoensis
ATAGATACATAGGTTATTAGGGTATGTACAAATGTATCACTCATAAAGTGAAGGTATCATATAGGTTATTAGGGTATGTACAAATGTATCACTCATAAAGTGGAGATATCATATAGGTTATTAGGGTATGTAGATATATAGGTTAATAGGGTATGTACAAATATATCACTCATAAAGTGAAGATATCATATAGGTTATTAGGGTATGTAGATATATAGGTTATTAGGGTATGTACAAATGTATCACTCATAAAGTGAAGATATCATATAGGTTATTAGGGTATGTANCACTCAAAAAGTGAAGATATCATATAGGTTATTAGGGTATGTAGATATATAGGTTATTAGGGTATGTGCAAATGTATCACTCATAAAGTGAAGATATCATATAGGTTATTAGGGTATGTAGATATATAGGTTATTAGGGTATGTGCAAATGTATCACTTGTAAAGTGAAGATACAAACTCACATGTTACAGTACTATATATCTGGTGTCACACAAAATCACCACAAACATGCACTTTCACAGCAATCTGAAGAATTTACTTGATGTACTAAATAAAACACATTATCCTACAGGAAACCACAACTTATGTACTAAAATAAGAAATGTGCGG
>NW_018405805.1:0-222 GCF_002113885.1 Mizuhopecten yessoensis
GTCATGTTTAACACAGAGAGGTCACATATTGGTCATCCTGACATCATTATTTACAACCTATGTACATGTATATATACCTACTTCTATATATCAAGGTCAGCTCTATATAACACACAACCCCATACATGTATACACTGTAGCCTATATATCCCTAGTACAGGCTGACAGCACAATAGATTGTCTCAATTAATGCACTACACATGTACATTTAACTCATTCACC
>NW_018405805.1:5084-5455 GCF_002113885.1 Mizuhopecten yessoensis
TTTTTGTTGGAACAAACTGAATGCCTTATAACAGACTAACTTAATGTTGTTTTGTGTAATTTTAATAATTCTTATTTTTATGGATAATAGCAATCCTTCACATAAACTGAAGATTATGGTCTTTAAATATGGCTTGTCAAGGGGTTGAGATTTGGTTGATCATGACTATTCCATCTTTTAGGGGGCTTGCTGAATTTTAAAACATCAAAGAACACCATGATCAATTCTAGCATATTAAATTATATCACAAATGTCAATGGACCTAGCTTATACTGTAAACATATGACCGAGCAATACATGGAGAGAAATCGATTAAAATTGATTGGCACAATTACCTGTTAATGATCAGCAAATGTCTGCCGGTGTGTACT
>NW_018405806.1:0-223 GCF_002113885.1 Mizuhopecten yessoensis
TCGCCCCACCACATAAAGTACGTAATCGACCCACTACATAAAGTATGTAATCCCCCCACCACATAAAGTACGTAATTCCCCCACCACATAAAAGTAGGTAATCGCCCCACCACATAAAGTACGTAATCGCCCCACCACATAAAATATGTAATCTCCCGCCACATAAAGTACGTAATCGCCCCACAACATAAAGTACGTAATCGCCCCACCACATAAAGTACGT
>NW_018405806.1:9428-10480 GCF_002113885.1 Mizuhopecten yessoensis
CCCCCAATATAAAGTACGTAATCGCCCCACCACATAAAGTATGTAATCGCCCCACCAAATAAAGTACGTAATCNAAGTACGTAATCCCCCCACCACATAAAGTACATAATCGCCCCACCACATCAGGTACGTAATCGCCCCACCACATAAAGTACGTAATCGCCCCATCACATAAAGTACGTCATCCCCTCACCACATAAAGTACCTAATCCCCCCCACCACATAAAGTACGTAATTCCCCCACCACATAAAAGTAGGTAATCGCCCCACCACATAAAGTACGTAATCCCCCACCACACAAAGTACGTAATCGCCCCACCACATAAAGTACGTAATCGCCCCCCCACATAAAGTATGTAATCCCCCCACCACAAAAAGTTCGTAATCCCGCAACCACATAAAGTACGTAATCCCGCAACCACACAAAGTAAGTAATCGTCCCACCACATAAAGTACCTAATCCCCCCACCACATAAAGTACGTAATTCCCCCACCACATAAAAGCAGGTAATCGCCCCACCACATAAAGTACGTAATCCCCCCACCACATAAAAGTAGGTAATCGCCCCACCACATAAAGTACGTAATCCCCCACCACGCAAAGTACGTAATCGCCCCACCACATATAGTACGTAATCGCCCCACCACATAAAGTACGTAATCGCCCAACCACATACAGTACATAATCGCCCCACCACATAAAGTATGTAATCCCCCCCCATAAAGTACGTAATCCCCCAACATAAAGTACGTAATCCCCCCACCACATAAAGTACGTAACCCCCCACCACGCAAAGTACGTAATCGCCCCACCACAGAAAGTATGTAATCGTCCCACCACATAAAGTACGTAATCCCCCCACCACATAAAGTAAGTAATCGTCCCACCACATAAAGTATGTAATCGTCCCACCACATAAAGTACGTAATCG
This sequence comes from Mizuhopecten yessoensis, assembly GCF_002113885.1. NCBI lineage: Eukaryota > Metazoa > Mollusca > Bivalvia > Pectinida > Pectinidae > Mizuhopecten > Mizuhopecten yessoensis. Next base: position 10,361 of record NW_018405806.1, read on the forward strand.
CTCCACCACATGAAGTACGCTATCCCCCACCACATAAAGTATGTAATCCCCCCACATAAAGTACGTAATCCCCCAACATAAAGTACGTAATCCCCCCACCACATAAAGTACGTAATCCCC
>NW_018405806.1:15118-15603 GCF_002113885.1 Mizuhopecten yessoensis
CCCCACCACACAAAGTTTGTAATCGTCCCACCACATAAAGTACGTAATCCCCCCACCATATAAAGTACGTAATCGCCCCACCACACAAAGTATGTATTCGTCCCACCACATAAAGTTCGTAATCGCCCCACCACATAAAGTACGTAATCCCCCCACCACACAAAGTATGTAATCCCCAACCACATAAATTACGTAATCCCCCAACACATAACGTACGTAATCCCCTCACCACATAAAGTACGTAATCCCCCACCACATAAAGTACGTAATCGTCCCACCACATAAAGTACGTCATCCCCCCACCACATAAAGTACATAATCGCCCCACCACACAAAGTTTGTAATCGTCCCACCACATAAAGTCCACCACATAAAGTACGTAATCGCCCCACCACACAAAGTATGTAATCCCCAACCACATAAATTACGTAATCCCCCAACACATAAAGTACGTAATCCCCTCACCACATAAAGTACGTAATCCC
>NW_018405807.1:0-223 GCF_002113885.1 Mizuhopecten yessoensis
ATAAGGTAATGCTGAGTTTTGAAAGACAAGTGAATGAAAAAAAAAAAAAACATCAACAGCAAACCAACAACACTCATACATGTACTACAAATAATGAAAACAAATAATGTTTATAAAGCTTATATTACGCAATGACGCTGTCAAAACCTCATAAACTTCCAAAATTGTCGATGTTGGTATGATGAAGACGTGATGTTTCCCGTAGTTATCACTTCTCTGGTAA
>NW_018405807.1:4043-4293 GCF_002113885.1 Mizuhopecten yessoensis
AAAAAAAAATAAGAAAACCCATTTTTTCATCATGTGTAAAAATATCAGTGAGTGTAAGTGTGTTTGTTAAAATAATACCATGAATGATACATATACCATCTCTGATATCAATAAGGTAATGCTGAGTTTTGAAAGACAAGTGAATGAAAAAAAACAACCACATCAACAGCAAACCAACAACACTCATACATGTACTACAAATAAAGAAAACAAATAATGTTTATAAAGCTTATATTACGCAATGACGCTG
>NW_018405808.1:0-223 GCF_002113885.1 Mizuhopecten yessoensis
ATAAGTGATAGAGCCCCCGTATACTCAATATTAGTGATAGAGCCCCTACATACTCAATATAAGTGATAAAGCCCCGGTTTACTCAATATTAGTGATAGAGCCCCCGATATTCAATATAAGTGATAGAGCCCATGCATATTCAATAAAGGTGATAGAGCCCTCGCATACTCAATATAAATGATAGAGCCCCCGCATACTCAATATAATTGATAGAGCCCCCGCA
>NW_018405808.1:3429-3632 GCF_002113885.1 Mizuhopecten yessoensis
TTTTAGATGACAGGTCCTTCTCATACTCTGTATAGATGAGAGGTCCTTCTCATACTCTATATAGATGACAGGTCCTTCTCAAACTTTATATAAATGATAGGTCTTTCTCATACTCTATATAGATTATAGGTCCTTCTCATACTCTACATAGATGATATGTCCTTATCATACTCTGTATAGATGAGAGGTCCTTCTCATACTGT
>NW_018405808.1:4907-5220 GCF_002113885.1 Mizuhopecten yessoensis
ATCCTTCTCATACTCTATATATATGATAGGTCCTTCTCATACACTCTATACAGATCCTTCTCATACTCTATATAGATGATAGGTCCTTCTCATACTCTATATAGATGTTAGGTTCTTCTCTTACTGTATATAGATGATAAGTCCTTATCATACTCTATATAGATGATAGGTCTTTCTCATACTCTGTATAGATGATAGGTTCTTCTCATACTCTACATGTATATAGATGATAGGTTCTTCTCATACTCTATATAGATGATAGGTCCTCCTCATACTCTATATAGATGATAGGTCCTTCTCATACACTCTATAC
>NW_018405808.1:6473-6928 GCF_002113885.1 Mizuhopecten yessoensis
GATGATAGGTCCTTCTCATACTCTATATATATGATAGGTCCTTCTCATACTCTATATAGAATATAGATGATAGGTCTTTCTCATACTCTATATAGATGATAGGTCCTTCTCATACTCTATATAGATGATAGGTCCTTCTCATACNCATACACTCTATACGGATCCTTCTCATACCCTATATAGATGATAGGTCTTGCTCATACTATATATAGATAATAGGTCCTTCTCATATTCTATATAGATGATAGGTCCTTCTCATATTCTATATAGATGATAGGTCCTGCTCATACTCTATATAGAAGATAGGTCCTTCTCATACTCTATATAGATGATAGGTCCTTCTCATACTCTATATAGATGATAGGTCCTGATCATACTCTGCATAGATGAGAGGTCCTTCTCATACTGTCTATAGATGACAGGTCCTTCTCATACTCTATATAGATGATAGGTCC
>NW_018405808.1:11435-11525 GCF_002113885.1 Mizuhopecten yessoensis
GACTTTATATAGATGATAGGTCCTTCTCATATTCTATATAGATGTTAGGTCCTGCTCATACTCGCTATAGATGATAGGTCCTTCTCATAC
>NW_018405808.1:13122-13564 GCF_002113885.1 Mizuhopecten yessoensis
TCTGTATAGATGATAGGTCCTTCTCATACTGTCTATATATGATAGGTCCTCTCATACTCTATATAGATGAAAGGTCCTTCTCATATTCTATATAGATGATAGGTCCTTCTCATACTCTGTATAGATGATAGGTCCTTCTCATACTGTCTATATATGATAGGTCCTCTCATACTCTATATAGATGAAAGGTCCTTCTCATATTCTATATAGATGATAGGTCCTTCGCATACTCTGTATTGATGATATATTTTATATATGTACTATAGGGGATGCAAGTATCATGATACAAACCCTGTGGAGCTATACACTTATAAGACAGGAAAATATCATGCTAAAGTCTCATGTACACATTGTACAACTATTATTACATATAACACACGGATTTTTTTTTACGACGGTTCATACCGTCCTTATACAACATTCCTCATCCCAATAATGCCAC
>NW_018405808.1:14615-14686 GCF_002113885.1 Mizuhopecten yessoensis
GTACTCTATATAGATTATAGGTCCTTCTCATACTCTATATAGATGAGAGGTCCTTCTCATACTCTATATAG
>NW_018405808.1:16708-16934 GCF_002113885.1 Mizuhopecten yessoensis
TTATATAAATGATAGGTCTTTCTCATACTCTTTATAGATTATAGGTCCTTCTCATACTCTATATAGATGATAGGTCCTTATCATACTCTGTATAGATGAGAGGTTCTTCTCATACTGTCTATAGATGATAGGTCCTTCTCATACTGTCTATAGATGATAGGTCCTTCTCATACTTTATATTGATGATAGGTCCTTCTCATACTCTATATAGATGATAGGTCCTTCT
>NW_018405808.1:18170-18923 GCF_002113885.1 Mizuhopecten yessoensis
TTATATAGATGATAGGTCTTTTCTCATACTTTATAAATATGATAGGTCCTTTCTCATACTCTGTATAGATGATAGGTCCATCTTATAATCTACTAGATGATAGGTCCTGCTCATACTCGCTATAGATGATAGGTCCTTCTCATACTCTATATAGATGATAGGTCTTTCTCATGCTCTATATAGATGATAGGTCCTTCTCGTACTCTATAATGATTATAGGTCATCTCATACTCTCTATAGATGATAAGTCTTTCTAATACTCTATATAGATAATAGGTCCTTCTCATACTCTATATAGATGATAGGTCCTTCTAATACTCTATATATAGATGATAGGTCCTTCTCATACTCTATATAGATGATAGGTCCTTCTCACACTCTATATAGATGATAGGTCCTTCTCATACTCTATATAGACGATATGTCCTTCTATTACTCTATATAGATGATAGGTCTTTCTCATACTCAATATGGATGATCGGTCCTTCTCATACTCTGTATAGATGATAGGTCTTTCTCATGCTCTATATAGATGATGGGTCCTTCTCATACACTGTATACAGATACTTCTCATACTCTATATAGATAATAGGTCCTTCTCATACTCTATATAGATGATAGATCTTTTTCATATTCTATATAGATTATAGGTCCTTATCATACACTCTATAGATGATAGATCTTTCTCATGCTCTATATAGATGATAGGTCTTCCTCATGCTCTAAATAGATGATAGGTCTTTCTCATACTCT
>NW_018405809.1:0-223 GCF_002113885.1 Mizuhopecten yessoensis
GTCTATTGTATATACTATAACAGATACACGTGAGTCTATTGTATAAACTGTAACAGATACACGTGAGTCAATTGTATATACTATAACAGATACACGTGAGACTTGTATATACTATAACAGATACACGTTAAGGCTATTGTATAAACTGTAACAGATACACGTAAGACACTGTAAACACTAACAGATACACGTAAGACTTAATGTATACACTATAACAGATACA
>NW_018405809.1:2595-2884 GCF_002113885.1 Mizuhopecten yessoensis
ATGAGTCTATTGTATATACTATTATACTATAACAGAAACACGTGAGTCTATTGTATATACTATAACAGATACACGTGAGACTTGCATATACTATAACAGATACACGTGAGTCTATTGTATATACTATAACAGATACACGTGAGTCTATTGTANGTAACAGATCCACGTGAGTCAATTGTATATACTATAACAGATACACGTGAGACTTGTATATACTATAACAGATACACGTTAAGACTATTGTATACACTGTTACAGATACACGTAAGACTTAATGTATACACTATAA
>NW_018405810.1:0-223 GCF_002113885.1 Mizuhopecten yessoensis
CATAGAAAGACTTGCTTGCAGAGAGAAGGTTACTCCATAGAAAGAGTTGCTTGCAGAGAGAAGGTTACTCCATAGAAAGACTTACTTGCAGAGAGAAGGTTACTCCATAGAAAGACTTGCTTACAGGGAGAAGATTACTCCATAGAAAGACTTGCTTACAGGGAGAAGGTTACTCCAAAGAAAGACTTGCTTACCGGGAGAAGGTTACTCTATAGAAAGACTT
>NW_018405810.1:2106-2340 GCF_002113885.1 Mizuhopecten yessoensis
CGTTACTCCATAGAAAGAATTCCTTACAGAAACGGTTACTCCATAGACAGAATTCCTTACATAGAAAAGGTTACTCCATAGAAAGAGTTGCTTACAGAGAACGTTACTCCATAGAAAGAATTCCTTACAGAGACGGTTACTCCATAGAAAGATTTGCTTACAGAGAACGTTACTCCATAGAAAGACTTGCTTACAGAGACGGTTACTCCATAGACAGAATTCCTTACAGGGAGA
>NW_018405810.1:5623-6010 GCF_002113885.1 Mizuhopecten yessoensis
TAGAGAAGGCTACTCCATAGAAAAAATTCATTACAGAGAACGTTACTCCATAGAAAGAATTCCTTACAGGGAGAAGGTTACACCATAGAAAGACTTGCTTACAGAGAGAAGGTTACTCCATAGAAAGATTTGCTTACAGAGAACGTTACTCCATAGAAATAATTCCTTACAGAGACGGTTACTCCATAGACAGAATTCCTTACAGAGAGAAGGTTACTCCATAGAAAGATTTGCTTACAGAGAACGTTACTCCATAGAAAGAATTCCTTACAGAGACGGTTACTCCATAGACAGAATTCCTTACANCAGAGACGGTTACTCAATAGACAGAATTCCTTACAAAGAGAAGGTTACTCCATAGAAAGAGTTGCTTACAGAGAACGTTAC
>NW_018405810.1:14800-15147 GCF_002113885.1 Mizuhopecten yessoensis
TTAGAAAGAATTCCTTAGAGAGAGAAGGTTACTCCATAGAAAGAATCGCTTACAGAGAGAAGGTTACTCCATAGAAAGAATTCCTGACAGAGAAGGTTACTCCATAGAAAGAATTTCTTACAGAGAAGGCAACTCCTTAGAAAGAATTCCTTAGAGAGAGAAGGTTACTCCATAGAAAGAATCGCTTACAGAGAAAAGGTTACTCCATTGAAAGACTTGCTTACAGAGAGAAGGTTACTCAATAGAAAGAATTCCTTACAGAGGAGGTTACTCCATAGAAAGAATTTTTTACAGAGAAGGTAACTCCATAAAAAGAATTCCTTACAGAGAGAAGGTTACTCCATAGA
>NW_018405811.1:0-223 GCF_002113885.1 Mizuhopecten yessoensis
TGTAGTACGTCAGTTAGTAACATAAATACAATGTAGTACGTCAGTAAGTAACATAAATAGAATGTAGTACGACAGTTAGTTATATAAATATAATGTAGTACGTCGGTTAGTGACATAAATACAATGTAGGACGTCAGTTAGTGACCTAAATACAAATAGTACGACAGTTAGTGACATAAATACAATGTAGTACGTCAGTTAGTGACACAATACAATGTAGTAC
>NW_018405811.1:4127-4293 GCF_002113885.1 Mizuhopecten yessoensis
TACAATGAAGTACGTCAGCTAGTGACATAAATAAAAAGTAGTACGTCAGTTAGTTACATAAATACAATGTAGTACGACAGTTAGTGACATAAATACAATGTGGTACATCAGTTAGTGACAAAAATACAATGTAGTACGTCAGTTAGTAACATAAATACAATGTAGT
>NW_018405811.1:5744-5896 GCF_002113885.1 Mizuhopecten yessoensis
ATACGACAGTTAGTGACATAAATACAATGTAGTACATCAGTTAGTGACATAAATACAAAGTAGTACGGCAGTTAGTGACATAAATACAATGTAGTACGTCAGTAAGGAACATAAATACAATGTAGTACGTCTGTTAGTGACATAAATACAAT
>NW_018405811.1:8859-8923 GCF_002113885.1 Mizuhopecten yessoensis
CGACAGTTAGTGACATAATTACAATGTAGTACGTCAGTTAGTGACATAAATACAATGTAGTACG
>NW_018405811.1:9751-11047 GCF_002113885.1 Mizuhopecten yessoensis
TTGACATTGTTGAATTTCCAGTGAGCTATTTTTTGATGAAGACAAGCCTATATGCCTTTTTATTGGCGAATTAAATTTCGCAATGTACCATTTCCATGGCTAAAATACAAATACAAATTACATATGTGATTTTTGCTGTTCAATTGGTAATTTTAAATTGCTCACCTGTGTGTTTGGATTTACGGTGATCATACCATCTTTTATGGGGACTTGTTGAACCTTAACGGCCAAGTAAAGTTCCATGGGCATAGGAGTCCAAACCGATTAACACAATGAAAATAGTAAATCGTAAACATATTGATACTGTGAAGAACTTTTGTAACACAAATGGTGAGTTAGATTTTGTTATATTTAGATGGTAAAGCATTGACCTTCCCAGCATGTCTTTCGTCTTGGCTATAGCTGCGATAACGTAGCTTCTGACGACCACACATTAATATAAGTACTAACTGACAACCTGTTTGTTGAAAATCGACAATCTATGTTTAAACATAGGAAATGGTATTCAGTCATAAAACTCTGCCAAATTTTTACAGATCATTGACAAAATGATTTTTTTTCATAAATTTATCACAGGAATAAGAAATTTGGCTTTCATGAATACGGGTCCAGGGTTAGATTTGGTCTATGGTGATGCTACCCCAGTTTTACCTGGGTATGATTAGGTCTGTGGCGATGCTATACTCTATTCACCTTAATGAGTTCACTGTGAGGTACATTATCTTTATTATACGTAGTATTACCTATACATACTAAGTAGTAAGATAAGGTTACGAGACAGGTAGTGTTTAGTCGGTATGCTTGTACCAGGTGCCGAGCAGGCAAAGGTGATGGCGTCCTCCCGAGATCTCGTATAAAGGGCTGACACAAACCGATACAAACCGATAGCTGAGGGACCAATGTACATGAATATTTGATACATATTATACACCATTTCAGAAACGTTATAAACATATCCGAGTGGTTGCGGTTAGTTACAGTGTTTTGACACATGTCATAACAATCCTGGTCAAAACCCAAAATGTAATTGTTGTTTTCTACCGATCTCTCTCTATACAAGCAATATATGAGGAAGCAGTGTTTCGGAATGTCTGTTTAAAAGACTGAAATAGTCTAGCGAATACAAACAGCGAGAATTAACATTTACTTCGATTTTTTTTTAAACTTCTGTCGACAAATTAAGTCATATGAGACTAAAATAAATCTTAATCTCGCGAAGAAAAATATGTGATAACATCTATCTATACCCGTATACGTATGTGATTATATCTACCTATACTGTTTACCGTGTATCTG
>NW_018405812.1:0-223 GCF_002113885.1 Mizuhopecten yessoensis
CTGTGACAGTATATACATGTGTAATACCTGTCTTTGATAGTATATACATTTGTAATTAATACTTGTCTGTAGTAGTAAATAGATGTGTAATATCTGTCTGTGATAGTATCAACATGTGTAATACCTCTCTGTGGTAATAAATACATGTTTAATATCAGTATGTGATATTTTATACATATGTAATACCTGTTTGTGATAGTATATACATGTGTAATTAATACCT
>NW_018405812.1:808-2467 GCF_002113885.1 Mizuhopecten yessoensis
GGTGTACTACCTGTCTCTGATAGTATATACATGTGTTATACCTGTCTGTGATAGTATATACATGTGTAATACCTGTCTCTGAAAGTATATACATGTGTAATTAATACCTGTCTTTGATAGTATATACATGTGTAATACCTGTCTGTGATAGTATATTCATGTGTAATACCTGTCTGTGATAGTATATACATGTGTAATATCAGTATGTGATATTATATACATATGTAATTATTACCTGTCTGTAGTAGTTAATACATTTGTAATACCTGTCTGTGATATTATATACATGTGGAAATACTACATGTCTGTGATAGCATATACATGTGTAATTAATACCTGTCTGTGATAGTATATANCTACCTGTCTGTGATGGTATATACATGCGTAACACCTGTCTGTGATAGTATAGACATGTGTATTACCTGTCTGTGATAGTATATACATGTGTAATACCTCTCTCTCATAGTATATACATGTGTAATTAATACCTGTCTGTGGTAGTAAATGCATGTGTAATACCTGTCTGTGATAGTATATACATATGTAATACCTGTCTGTGATAGTATATACATGTGTAATTAATACCTGTCTTTGGTTGTAAATACATGTGTAATACCTGTCTTTGATACTATATACATGTGTAATTAATACCTGTCTGTGATAGTATATACATGTTTATTACCTGACTGTGATAGTATATACATTTGTAATTAATACCTGTCTCTGATAGTATATACTTGAGTAAATATTACCTGTCTGTAGTAGTAAATACATGGGTAATATCTGTCTGTGATAGTATATACATGTGTAATTAATATCAGTATGTGATAGTATATACATGCGTAATACCTGTCTGTGATAGTTTATACATGTGTAATACCTGTCTGTGACAGTATATACATGTGTAATACCTGTCTCTAATAGTATATACATGTGTAATTAATACATGTCTGTGGTAGTAAATACATGAGTAATATCAGTATGTGATAGTATATACATGTGTTATACCTGTCTGTGATAGTATATACCTGTGTAATTAATACCTGTCTATGATAGTATATACCTGTGTAATTAATACCTGTCTATGGTAATAAATACATGTGTTATACCTGTCTGTGATAGTATATACATGTGTAATATCAGTATGTGATTGTATATACATGTGTTATTCCGGTCAGTGATAGTATATACATGTGTAATACATGTCTGTGATAGAATATGCATGTGTAATAGATGTCTATGATAGTATATACATGTGAAATACATGTCTGTGATAATATATACATGAGTAATACCTGTCTTTGATAGTATATACATGTGTAATTAATACCTGTCTGGAGTAGTAAATACATGTGTAATACCTGTCTCTGTTAGTATCTACATGTGTAATACCTGTCTGTGATAATGTAAACATGTGTAATTAATACCTGTCGTGAGTAATAAATACATGTATAATACCTGTCTGTGATAGTATAAACATGTGTAATACCTGTCTGTGATAGTATATACATGTGTAATTAATACTTGTCTGTAGTAGTATATACATGTGTTATATCTCTCTGTGATAGTATATACATGTGTAATACCTGTCTGTGGTAATAAATACATGTGTTATATCAGTATGTGATAGTTTATACATGTGTAATACCTGTTTGTGAT
>NW_018405812.1:5886-6501 GCF_002113885.1 Mizuhopecten yessoensis
CATTTTCTCCTTGATGTCCCGGACGGGAAGTGACGGTTTCCAGTGGAGGACCGGCCGGAGTTTGGAGGATCTGGTGGAGGGGACGCTGTGACGCGTCCTGGCAGTAAGGACAGTACCCAATACTATTTATTTCGGTATCACAAGCTAACCTGTTACATAATGTAGAATACAATGGTTAATGACATTTTGTACGCATATAAGTGATTTGGGACGAGTCGTCCTGATCCGTCCAAAGATTCAACAGTGATGTAGACAGTCTGAAGACTGTTGAAATTTAACTGTATATGTAATCATTTCAACTGATGCAGTGGAGCTTATTATATTGATTGAAGTGAATTATCATTTTCAGTAACATATAAATACTGTAACTGTATTGTAAAGTTCTAATTATTATATCTATTTGTTCATTGTTGTATAAAGTTTCTATTTTCACTTCAGTATACCATCTTCATGTACATGTAGCAACATCCCTCATCAGATCATTCAAGTGTCAACTGTTTGTATCCCTCCCTGTATTTTGCCTGCTTCCCATACATATGCACAGAATGAAAGGTAAGGTAAACATGCATGATTTCATTTAGCCTACATTCATGTGTATTTCATTTGTTTTATAGT
>NW_018405812.1:7622-8296 GCF_002113885.1 Mizuhopecten yessoensis
TAGAGTTCTGGAGGGTAGAATAAATTTGTTAAACAATTATATTCAGGAGGTTGATGCACAGTCTGGTGTAAGGTCTTTGAATTTCAAGGCTGACATTTTGAAATACCAAAGGGTAGGTAGAAAGCCTGTTATTAACTTTAAATTGTTTAAAGATGGCGTGCACCCAGATAGAGTTTTAGCTCGGGTGTGGATGAAAATGCTTGTGACAAAAGTTTTTCATGATTGTATACATGTATAACCTTTTCTGTTAACTTAACTGTTATATAGTATAGTTGATCTGTGCTGTACATATAATATATTATAATTATGGCAACTTTAAACAAAGTTGAGGACTTAGAAGGTCAGTTACAGGAGACCCAGGCAGAGGATACTACAACTTCTGCCTCTGGGGGCCCTGGGGATAAAAGAATTGACCTGGAACAAGTGAAAACAGAGGGTAAGGGAACAAGTAGCATGTCTGATGAAGAGATGATAGAGTACCTTATGTCTAAGGGGAAGTATGTTATATCTTCAAAAGATAGTACAGATACAACAGGCGCATACAAATCTGTGATCCCCCCATTAGATAGAAGGAGGGCAAGCTCTGTATCATTTCTGAGCAGTACTATGAATGAGAACTCTTCTTCTTTATTCTCTACTAGACATTCACAGAATGTTCCTAAAATTCCACCATT
>NW_018405813.1:0-223 GCF_002113885.1 Mizuhopecten yessoensis
ACAGGTATTGGTCACTGTATACATGTTCTGGTCACTACACATGTTGTGGTCACTGTACACAGGTTCTGGTTACTGTACACATGTTATGGTCACTATACACAGGTTCTGGTCACTGTACACAGGTTCTTGTAACTGTAAACAGGTTCTGGTTACTGCACACAGGCTCTATATAACAGGATTTGACCAGAGTGAAATATTTCTCTTCTAAGGTAAGGGTCACAGT
>NW_018405813.1:3687-4065 GCF_002113885.1 Mizuhopecten yessoensis
GTATAACAAAGTTGAAGACTGGAGTGTAACATTTCTCTCTTTAACTGTAAGTTATGATCACTGTAGACAGGTTCTGGTCACTGTACAAAGGTTCTGGTATAACAGTTTTACTGGAGTGTAATATTATCTCTTACTGTAAGTTAATGGTCACTTTTCACAGGTTCTTGTTACTGTACACAGGTTCTGGTGTTACTGGGTTTGACTGGAGTGTAAAATATTTCTTGCTGTAAGTTATGGTCACTATACACAGGTTCTGGTATAACAGTTTTACTGGAATGTAGCATTATCTCTTGCTGTAAGTTAATGGTCACTTTTCACAGGTTCTGGTTACTGTACACATGTTCTGGTCACTGTACACAAGTTTTGGTAGTTGTACAC
>NW_018405814.1:0-223 GCF_002113885.1 Mizuhopecten yessoensis
TAACGCTTGACTTGCTGGTTTTATTTTCTTGGTTTCAAAACAAAAATAGGTGATTACGTTAAAGATATTACTAGACAAAAAGTAATACAAAAATTTTGTAATTCATTGTTTTGTTAAATTGAATGTTGGTGGAGTTTAATTATGTTGTCACACGTTAAACATACAAGTGAAATAGCCTTGGAATGATAGCTTCTGATTGAGTGATTGATTTCCGTAAGGAGTT
>NW_018405814.1:3763-7991 GCF_002113885.1 Mizuhopecten yessoensis
GTTGACATCCAGGTTTCACTTTGAAAGGTAAAAAAATATTTCAAAATTCATCCAAACCCAGCAATGGCACTAGATGCCTAAAATATGTCTTGAAAACACTATAAGCACTTATTGCCAATATGACAATCAGCGTCAAGGATTGCTTCTGCGTTGGAACAACTCAATCCCTTGCACTCTCCACATGCCTGTGAACATTCCAAACTATGCTTTCTGCACGTACATCGTTTCGAGTCACAGTTAGTTTTGCAGATGCAGCGAATAATTTTAATCAGGTGTTCTGGAGCGGGAGGGGAATGTGTCTTGATGGGAAGAAGCTTTCCATTGTCGAGATACCATCCGCATTCCTGTTGAGGAAATGTGTCGCCATTTCCCATCCATATTTGGGTTTGGAGATAAACCCTTCTGCTGTGGTATTCTGCTGCAGCCGATGGGGGTAGCGATTGCACTTGCACACACGATTTTCCAATGAAAACTTTATCAACAAATTTCTTATATCTTAAAATGTTAAGTCCTTCTTCACGATTGCCATTGTAAAGAGAAACAATGGCCTTTTCCCCGTCTGCAATAACGTCTTGTCCAGAGGCAGAATCATCGGCGAAGACTCCAACTAGCTCCTTGAAATCTGAATCATTTTGTTCTTTCTTCAGGGCTGCAGCTTTCCCAATCCCTGCGATGCGCGAGGTTGTATCGCAGCCCGTAACTGCATGAATGAATGAAAGATGGTAGCATGATTCTGATCCAAGCATTTGTTTCGTTTTTTGTATATCCCATACCTTCATTTTTCTTGAACATGATTCTACGCTCGTTCCGGATAAGGTCGAGGGTAATTGAAAAAGTAAAGGAACATTTGACTCGGTCAATTATTTAAGGTTATAGAAATTTAAGGAATTCACCTGCATGTATGATATGGTTCTTATTTATCAACTATATAGTTGCCATCTCATAACCCGACGCAAAAACTCTTCTAAAATTTAAAGTTATTAGTTATCAATTGAACACCAATAATCTATTTTCCATCATCAATGTTTCATTGTTCCGGTAGGTACACAATTTGGAACAGCTCATAGTTGGACGACAACGCTCGGTGAACGGCATAACATGAACGATCTGGTTCCAAAATGTTGACTTGTCTGTTCTCAATTTTGGTCTGGGCTGATCTATTCTGGAAGGTTGGACACGGACATTTCTTTTTCATTCTTTTTATCCGTCTGTTTTTTTGCACGGGTTATGATATCAATCAGAAAATATCAATACATCGATAACTTTATAATCTAGCTACGAGTCTATGAAGCTGTTGCAATATAAAATTGTGTAATACATTTCAATATTTGTGGAAGGGAGGGGCCAACAAAACTCGGCAACCTCTCTATCGGGGTGTCAAGAGTTGCAGTGAAAACCTGACTGGTATGAAGAGTGGCCCTGTCTATTCAGTAACACGCAGCGTACTATACCTCACATGCTACATGCGCTTACATAAGCCAATTAATGAAACGTGTATTTAAATATTCGTTGAAGAGTAGGGTAACCGATCCTGTATTGTATGCAGCTATGCTGATTTACAAAAAAAGTCGTTGTGATAAAAAAAACTTTACCATTATTCATCAAATATAGTGCATATATGTATACCTATAATTTGAAAGCATTACTGTCCCTACACAAATTTGTCTGTTTCACAATGATTGTACAAACCACCAGTGATATCACACCAGACTAGGCAATGTTTTACAATATGCCCGGGTTAACTCGATTCGCTGATCTTACTTTATAAAGTAACAAGAAAGAGTTCCTCTACTTTGATATTAATTACTATACGTCTGATGTATTTTCAGACAAATACATAACATATTTTTCATACTTTGATTATAACGACGCGGATATTGACACACTTATAATAAATACATCTGTAATGTTAAATTCATGTAATCTATATGTATGTTTATCTAGTAATAATGTGTATAATATATTCACATTAAAATGTAAGCTTGCTACATATTGCTAGATCGATATTTTATTTCAATAACAAATGCCATATCGACAGTCATCTTCCCTTTCGTAGATATATATAACTCTTCCCCTACCAACACCAAGTAAACACTTCCTTTCAAACTGGTTTGTGAATCTTGTCGTGAAGTCAGTGACTTTGCTTGGTGCTAATCTACTTTTAATCTCCCCAGACCCATTTTTTTGTTTGAAAATAAATCAACGTTACGTACTGTATAGTACAGTACAGCCTACGCTCTGATACAGTTAATTAATTAACAAGAAGTAACGATGCATAACAAATATGTAACAATAAGCACATTGACAAATTGTATAGAGCACATGTATAGCAGCATGAGCACTACAACAGATAACCACCAACACGTGCATTCTTGTAGATCTGCTTGGTTGTTTGGAATGTGGCCGGCAGAAGTTTGAAACTGATATATTTGTGAACGGTTTTTGGCAGTATAGTCAGGTCGATACTTATCTTGATTTTGGAACAGTAACATATGGCAGGGTGGCATTTAAGAGGAATTTTAGAATTAACTCTATATATAATAAGTGATGACAATGTTGATATTTTTGGCATTCTAGTCACCTTTCTACATGTAACAATCAAAATTGGTCTAAAGACTGTTTCTGCTACCATTTTAATCTTTTCACATTTTTGATAGAAAATTCCCAATCAAAACAATTCACGATAAAGAAAGATGCATGACCCTAATCTTTTTAACACACACACTTGAGCAGCAAAAACATCATTGTTTTTTTACTTTCATAAAACATACATTACATTGTACATTGCACAGTAAACTATAGATAAGTATAAGAGAACACAGTAAGCTGTGGATGGTCAAAATAAAGGATAGTTCGTTATACTTAAAAGATGGTATCACAAAACCTCTTCTATCTGTTTATCACACAGGTACATTTATAGGATTCCTTTCACTTTTCCACTATAACTGAACTGGATAAAGCAGTACTAGATCACCACCTGTAATCTGACGAGGCTTATTTAACTGTTTACAGGTACTACGCAATACATGGTTATAGGAAATAATGCTTCGTACTTAACAAATATTTTATCATTACACTGGTGTTCAGAACAGAGTAATTTTCGTTTTGGATGTGAAACATTTTAACAATTCAAGCAGTGTTAATCTAGACGCGGTGTCCAAACAACTAGCAAGAAAGTAAAACTGTTTTTATTTAATAAAAAGGATATTGAACAAGTTGCCGAATATAGATACTTTGGCACAACGATAAATTCACGTTAGCAATTAAAGAACTTTGTTCAAAAAGTAAAAGAGTTCTATTTGCAATTAGGCAATATCTCAATAAAATAGCTGATATGCCAATTTGGCTATGGAAGAAGTTATATAATTCCTTAATAAGACCAATTTTAACATACAACTCTGAAATATGGTATGCAGACCACTATCAAAAGATTGTAAATGCAAGTAAAAGAGCAGATTTAAACCATACATCTTTAGACATATTTTCTCTACTTGATAAAACACCTATTGAACAAATCAACCTCAAATTCTGCAAAATGGCATTGGGAGTTGGAAAATACGCTGTTAATGTTGCATCGAGGGCAGAACTGAGTCAGTAAACCATGGACTGTTTTGTGAATACTCAAGCATTGTGCTATTTGGCAAGGATTACACAAAATAATATAAATGTACTTGTAAAGGAGTCGTTAAAAGTAAATAAACAACTCCACCGAAATGGGATATATACAAGGTTTACATATGTTTCCCAAATAAAAAAGAATAATAATGTTAACTATGACTTTCATCACGACCCATTCTTTGCAAAAAAGAAAATGAAAATGAAACTATTGTTTAAAAAGTCGATACATGCTAAATTTGAATCTTACTTTTTGAAAAAATGCACAGTTTGGACGAAAATAGTAAGATTTTAAAAAAAAAGTATGCAGAGGAACACTACCTATCGTTACCCAACTTTGAATATAGAAAATTGATGGCAAAGCTGAGACTAAGCAACCACAATTTAGAAATTGAGGCTGGTAGATCTAAAAAGATTCCTCGACAATCCCGACTATGTAAATTCTGCAATACTGTAGAAGATGAAGTATATTTTATATTTAAATGCAAAATAAATTTAAACATCAGGACTATGTTTCTCCAAAAATTAACATTAACCCATCATTGCCTGATCTGCAAACTTTAATATCATTATTGTCATCTAATGACCCACAGCTTTTGCAGGAAATAAGCCT
>NW_018405815.1:0-224 GCF_002113885.1 Mizuhopecten yessoensis
CATCATATACCTCCTCTATACCATCATATACCTCCTCCCTACCACATAATACCTCCTCCCTACCATCATATATCTACCACCTACCATTATATTCTTTCTACCTACCATCATATACCTCCTACCTACCATCATATACCTGCTCCCTTACATCATTTACCTCCACCCTTACATCATATGCCTCCTCCCTACCAGCATATACCTCCTCCCTAACATCCTATACCTCC
>NW_018405815.1:249-365 GCF_002113885.1 Mizuhopecten yessoensis
AAATGATGTAATGGAGGAGGTATATGATGTAAGGGAGGAGGTTTAATATGAAAGAGAGGAGGTAAATGATATTAGGGAGGAGGTATATGATGTAAGGGAGGAGGTATATGATGATA
>NW_018405815.1:2045-2172 GCF_002113885.1 Mizuhopecten yessoensis
AATTATGTAAGGGAGGAGGTATATGATGTAATGGAGGAGGTATATGATGTAAGGGAGGAGATATATGATGTAAGGGAGGTGTTAAATGATGATAGAGAGGAGGTAAATGATGTAAGGGAGGAGGTAT
>NW_018405815.1:4968-5369 GCF_002113885.1 Mizuhopecten yessoensis
AAGGCATATGATGAAAGAGAGGAGGTCAATGATGTAAGGGAGGAGGTATATGATTTAAGGGAGGAGGTATATGATGGTAAAGTGGAGGTATATGATGGTAGAGAGGAGGTATATGATGTAAGGGAGGAGGTATATGATGTAAGGGAGGAGGTATAGGATGTTAGGGAGGAAGTATATGATGTTATGGAGGAGGTGTATGATGGTAGGGAGGAGGTTTATGATGTAAGGGAGGAGGTATATGATGGTATTGAGAAGGTATATGATGAAGGGAGGAGGTATATGATGGTAGAGAGGAGGTATATGATGTAAGGGAGGAGGTATAGGATGTTAGGGAGGAGGTATATGCTGGTAAGGAGGAAGTATATGATGGTATAGAGGAGGTATATGATGGTAGGTAGGAG
>NW_018405816.1:0-224 GCF_002113885.1 Mizuhopecten yessoensis
ACCTAAGGAATAGGACATTTCCTATCTAAACCCGATAACCTAACGGATAGTACATTTCCTATCTAAACCCGATAACCTAACGAATAGAACATTTCCTATATAAACCCCATAACCTAAGGAATAGGACATTTCCTATCTAAACCCNCCTAACGGATAGGACATTTCATATCTAAACCCGGTAACCTAACGAATAGAACATTTCCTATCTAAACCCCATAACCTAA
>NW_018405816.1:3222-6473 GCF_002113885.1 Mizuhopecten yessoensis
AGCCACAAAGTATGTTTAGAATAACAACAAAGAAATTCAAATCAGTGTGATTTTATTTGCCGGAAAAGTTTCTTCTTACGTATACAAACATTGTATATCATATAATTCAATATAATTCAACATTTGTTTACCCGCACAACATACAGGTGTACTTATCTTCGTCAATTTAATATATATTGACTCATTCATACGAGTTGTTGTAAAGGATTACATGTGTCTTTATCTTAGTACCACATGGATACAGTTTGACATTCGTCCTCCATGTCACATCCTTCCCATACGTAATCTGTACGTCCTGTTCATAGTCTCTCCGTGGGATAATCTTATTTAAGACATTGACGTTTTGCGTGGTTTTGTAAACGACATCCTGCGTAAGGGGTAATCCTTGCTAAATATGATATTGAACAAAACTATCACAGACATCGACGACGTTCTGTGTGGGATTGTGAACGATCTGAGCTAATCTCTCCCCCTCCTCCCCCTCCCTCTGTCGCCTTAGTCCCACCGGTAACCTTTAATCCGACATAAAGTGTTATGTACACCTCCGGAGACGGCGGTGTATACGCTGATGTACAGATATAACAGCAGTATTTGGATCACGGGCGCTGATTGCACTAGTCAAGAGCGTATTGTACATTATTGATTTACCCGTCCTTCCCATATAAGACGCAAACCTCTATTTATAGCAAGGCAAGCAGACTAACAAAAGTCTTCCATATTTGGCGTATGGACTAAAGCGAGTGACAATGACGTCAGAGATTTGTGGGTAGAAGTGCACCACAAACGTCATAGTAAAAAATCTTCCGCGTGGTCGAAGATCACGTTGAAACAACACCTGAAGCTGTGGCGATCGAACTGATCCGGATGGTAACAATCTACCGTTAATTAAGTGCTGCATTGTGTTTCATGAAAATATTTATAGCGATTGAATATTTCGAATGTGTTTTATAAACACGTATTCAAAAATATTTTCCAAATAAATGCAACGTCTCAATTACGAAAGAAATCAGGAGTGTCCGCAAGTGACCTGATTAACCCTGGTGTTCCGGGAAGCTACCAGCGCGTATTTGCAGGCTCCTATGGCCCAACAAAATATGAACACCAAAATACTATTTTCATTGTAACATATATTTGACGGAACTCAATATAAAACATACCGCAAGTATTTGCTTTACTGATAGGAACTCGAGTTTACCAAATTAAGGCAACACCTATTTCTTTCTGGACAAATCGGTAAGCTGTTGGTGAGGTTCACATTTATTTCCAACATTAAGTGGCTTTGATATTGTTATACCATTGTGTTGAGACACAATATTAATGCGTTTCTGTGGATTACATTCCATCTATCTGTATCAGAAAACGTACTGGATTCATTATTTATATTTTTGTCTGTTCATCTTCAGTGGCCAGCCATTACTAGGTCACGAAGTATACGATTATTCTCTCAAGTAAACCTGTCCGTTTAGATCATTCTCCCTGCTTCCGATCTCATATATGTTTGTGATTTAGATCTAGATTATTTTTGAAGTAGGGAAGTATTTGTGTATTTCTAGTGGACCACAGTCCACTTGTAATCCTACCCCGGCGAGCCGTGTTACCACTTCCTGTGATGTCCGGGCTGCGAATGGCTTCTCGGCTACTGGCACAGGAACATTTTAAATTCGATACATTGTAAATGAAATGTTATTTTTACTTGTCCTACATCGAGAGAACACCTTCTCGTGGTGTGTGAAATAGCAGTGTTCTGTTTTAGACTGATAATTTGACGCCGACAATAAGACTAACCACTTGAGTAGGTAGGAACACGTAATGGTTGTCGTCAGGTTTCTTACGGCTGACACGCCCTCGACATGGATTTTATTTTTATAATCACCCACATCACGCCTTTTATCGCAACACGGTGACCGACAGCAGCATGTCAAATCGTTACTTGACAAATGACGTACTTAAACACACAAAAACTATTTGCAACAAACGTAATTAGGTACAAAAATAGCTTGAAAAACAACGGATTTTTATACCTAATATATAGTTACAAATCAGGCTAAAGTTTTTTAATTCAATAATTTCTTTGAAAAAAACAACCCACACAATAATTGATCAATAGATAGGATCAACGATTGAAGACGAATCAGCACGTCATAGCTCATAATTGGCAAAGATTTGAAATCTGGAGTTACACACTTTCAAAGAACGTCCTAAGCACAAATGAACAAGTAAGTATCAAAAAACTTAAATCACTTATTTATTAAAACTACAGGAACGTGTGCTGGTACCGTTTATATAACTAGGCCAAAGGTAGACCATCGTCCCTGTACACAGTGCAGTGATTGTATTCGTGGTGTTAATTGACTCTGGTTGCAGAACTTCGGGACACTTAAGCGATATAAAAGAGTCACTGGGCCTATATCGCTCACATGGTACAATTATGTTGGCAAAATAAATTTATGAATTCGGACAAGAATAGCATTATTTAAGTGTGAAAAAGTTATTACAATGTAGTGGCCGTGCTCGACACGATATGTATTCCTAAATGATGTCATACACATCCAAATATCTGAGGATGCTCGGGTTAATTAATCACGATGTCAAACTCATTTATAAACGTTTTCGCTTTCTAGAAACACTTTAAACAATACGAAGTAAGACGGCAAAATATTTAAAAAGATAATTGTTGAAATTAGAAGCAGAAAGCCTAACAAAGTTACTGTTTGTTACACCGTATGGCTAGTTCAGTGGAGTAAATAGGGAAAGAATGAAAGTCTAGGTCTGAAATGACCCTAAACGTGTGTACAGTTAAAGGGAGATTGTGGCTATAAAACTCTGACACAAAACGTGTGTATAGTTAACGGGAGATTGTGGCTATAAAACTCTCACACAAAACGTGTGTATAGTTAAAGGTATATTGTGGCTATAAAACTCTGACACAAAACGTTTGTATAGTTAACGGGAGATTGTGGCTATAAAACTCACACACAAAACGTGTGTAGACACAAAACGTGTGTATAGCTAAAGGGAGAATGTGGCTATAGAACTCTCACACAAAACGGGTGTATAGTTAAAGGTAGAGTGTGGCTATAAAACTCTCACACAAAACGTGTGTATAGTTAAAGGGATAATGTGGCTATAAAACTCTCACACAAAACGTGTGTATAGCTAAAGGGAGATTGTGGCTATAAAACTCTCACACAAAACGTGTGTATAGTTAAAGGGAGATTGTGGCTATAAAACTCTCACACAAAACGTGTGTA